>NC_061862.1:30255627-30508127 GCF_907164915.1 Impatiens glandulifera | reverse complement strand
GGGTCCACATGTGTTAACTGGGATCATAGAGCTAGAAAAGTGGTGACGCATCTCGTCGATGAGATCGGTGAAGCCTTTAGTAGGCAGCTCGCAAGCTAATGCGAAGTCTGTCTCACTAAAGAGAAATGATTTTCCGTGAACTTGAGCAAAGATGATATCTCGGTGTATCACCCTTGCGGTTTCGAAGAATTCATTGATTACAATGTAGTCAATGTCATAGCTATTTTCAAGGAATCTCCTAAGGCCGGAGCTCTCAAGAGCTCGAAAAATACATTGGACTTCATTATCCTCGGATTGGGAAACCGATTCAAAATCGGCTAGTAGGACTTTCTTAGAGAGTGAGCAAGACATTTTTCTTGATGATTTTGCTTCAAGTGTGTTCTTATGATGAATAGTATTTTGAGATAGGTGTATAATGATTATTTCCAATGATTGGAAAATATTTTCATTATGGCTTAAAAATATATGGAAGAAATGTTAGTCTTTCTCTTTCAGTGATAGACACATGTCTTCACTTTGATCGAGGTTTAGACTATTTTTATATGCATAGGGTAATCATCAAAGCATGCAAGACAGCAACGGCCAGCCATCCCAATTTAGCCGAAAATTCACTTAACGAAATTATGATGTGATTTATCGATTGGTTTTCCATGACTGATTTATTGAGATAGCTTATTCCGGTGTGAAGAAATATCGAATTTAGGCGACATTTATTCAGGTTTGAGGAGTAAACCATCTGTTTTATCTAAGTCATTTGAACTGTTCGATCCATGCACAGATAATTTGGTGGAGTGATTTTATCAAGCTTAACCGGAGACATCTGTTCGGTTAGCATACTTGGTCGTTTAATTTCCCATTAAAGTTGCCGGTTAGATTTTTCAAAAATTCCACGAGCATGGTTTGAGAAGCGTAGGCTTCTCCCTAAGCTCATGCCCTAGTTTTTCATGAATGAGACATGCAAGTGCATTTAAGACAAAATTTGCTTGCTATCAGCAAGTCCTAATATGTCTCGAAAGAAGGAAAACTTAGCTTCCTGTAGTGGCTTGGTGAAAATGTCGGCTACTTGCTTTTCGGTTGAGACATATTCCAGCCGGATGTGTTTTTGTTGTACATGTTCCCGAATGAAGTGATGCCTTATGTCAATGTGTTTTATTCTCGAGTGCAACACCGAATTGTATGTAATAACTATAGCGCTGGTGTTGTCACAGATAATCAAAGATTCTTCAGCGATTATTCTAAAATCCTTTAGTTGCTGTTGGATCCAGAGGAGTTAAGCACAACAGCTTCCGGGTGCCAGGTACTCTGTCTTTGCGGTTGAGGTTGCAACTAAGGTTTGTTTTTGCTATACCAGGAGATAAGCCAGTCTCCCAAGAATTGGCATGTGCCGTTGGTACTTTTC
The DNA here is from genome assembly GCF_907164915.1 of Impatiens glandulifera. NCBI lineage: Eukaryota > Viridiplantae > Streptophyta > Magnoliopsida > Ericales > Balsaminaceae > Impatiens > Impatiens glandulifera. The sequence goes on along the minus strand of NC_061862.1, from coordinate 30,506,728 downwards.
GGTCTATCTTGCAGACTGTATAGTCTGCATCAGAATAGCTTATTGAATCCTTCGGATACCACAGTCCCACATCTTGAGTGCCTTTTAAGTATTTTAAGATTCTTTTGGCAGCGGTGAAGTTAGATAGTTTCGAATTTGTTTAGAATCTTCCGCATACGCCAACCGCGGACATAATGTCTGGTCGGCTCACTGTTAGATATAGAAGTGACCTGATGATTCCTCGGTAGGCCGTGATGTCTACGTCTTGTCTGTCTTCATCTTTATCTATCTTGACAGATGAGCTCATTGGAGTAGCTGCTTCGGCAAATGTATCCATTCCAATTTTCTTCAAGAGTTCGATTGTGTATTTGGATTGGTTGATGAAGGTTCTTGTTTTGATCTATCGAACTTGGAGACCTAGAAAGAAACTTAATTCCCCCATCATACTCATTTCAAATCTATCAGTCATCATTTTTGAGAATTTATTACACAATTTTGGATCGGTTGACCCAAAAAATTATGTCATCCAAGTAAATTTGAACAAGTAAATTGTGTTCATTTTTCTCAAATTTAAATAAGGTTTTATTTACCGAACCTATTGTAAAGTTATGATCAAATAAGAATATTTTCAAAGTATCATACCAAGCTCTAGGAGCTTGTTTCAAACCGTAAAGGGCCTTGTCCAGCCGGTACACGTGACTTATTAGATCTGGTTTCTTAAAATCGGGTGGTTGTTCAACATAAACCTCCTCACTTAGTTCGCCGTTTAAGAAAGCACTTTTCACATCCATTTGAAAAACTTTGAAACTTTTGAAAGCAGCAAAAGCAAGAAATATTCATATGGCTTCAAGTCTAGCCACAAGAGAAAATGATTCTTCAAAATCAATGATTTCTTCATGTTTATATTCTTGGGCCACTAATCTTGCCTTGTTCCTCGTAACCAAACCGTTTTTATTGAGTTTATTTCTGAACGCCCATCTTATTCCTATAACCGATTGGTGTTTCGGTCTTGGAACTAGATGCCAGACTTTGTTTCTCTCAAACTAGTTTAATTCCTCTTTCATTGCTAAGATCTAGTCGGGATCTAACAATGCTCCATCCACCTTTTTCGGCTCAATTTGTGATATGAAAGCCGAGTTTTCATATTCTTCCAAAAGTTGATGTCTAGTTCGGATGGGTGATGAGGGGTTACCTAATATAAGCTCTGGAGGATGATCTCTATTCCTTTTAAAGTTTGGCTAGGTTATATCTCCTAAGTGATCGATTGTCTGATCAAGGTTAGACAGATCGATAGGCTGAACTAAGTCATGCTGACCGATTTCCTCAGTAAATATTGAGGTGTCAACTTCCTGATGTAAAGCAACTTGATCAGGCTGAATTTCAACATTCACCGCTTGATCATGGACAAACCTTCTGTAAACTGGAACTTGATTTTCATCATCAGAATAAATATTGAAATTTTCCATTCTGTTGTGTAGATCAAAAGGTGATGCATTATTACGTTCAATAGATTCATCAAAAACAAAATGTGATGATTCTTCAACAGTTAGGGTCCTAGTATTATATACTCTATATGTTTTACTAACGACTGAATAGCCCAACATTATTCATTCATCTGTTTGGCATCAAAAGCGGTTAAGTACTCTTTTCCGTTGATGGAATGTAACACTTATAGCCAAAGATCCTAAAATACCGGATATTAGGAACTCTGTCATGGTATATTTCAAATGGTGTTTTGGTTAGCCATTTTGTAATTAAAGAACGATTTTGTGTATAACATGCAGTGTTAATAGCCTCGGCCCAAAAATTTTGAGCAACACCCAAATCGGCTATCATGGATCTTGCGGCTTTCTTGAGAGTTCGGTTTCTTCTCTTAGTCAGTCCATTTTGTTGAGGTATTCTAGTACTAGACAACTCGTGCCTAATACCGGAATCCTCAAGAAAAGAAGTTAAAGTACTATTAATAAATTTGGTTCCTCTATCTTTTGCAAATTTTATATTTGGAAAACTATGAACTAATTCTTTAGAACATATGAAATTTATCGTTTTGAAGTTCAAATGGTTTATCCATTTGTGCCAGAGCCAATTCGGATCATTCCTAGCCATCATTGCAAACTGAGTTTTCAATTTCGGTTTTCCAGTCTACTTTGTAAATATTTCCTAGCCAGTTTCATAATATTAAAATATTTCCCTGAGAGTTTTTAACTAAGTATGCATGCTTATGAAACTCAACCGTATATCCTATGTCACACATTTGACTAATACTTAGCAAATTAAAATGCAAGTTTTCAAATAAAAGTACATTGTTTATAGATAGGTTTCCATGGACAATCTTACCCTTTCCCACGACTCTACCTTTAGAATTGTCGCCGAAAGTGATCATTGCACCAGCTTCATGTACAATGTCGATCAACAGTCTACTATTTTCGGTCATATGTCTAGAACACCCGTTGTCCAGATACCATTCTGAATTTCCTAACCGCTTGCTCCTCCTGACCTACAAAAAATACATATTTACACCGATTTGGTACACACATTTACTTGGTTCCGTGATTGATTAGTCCCTTAGGGATCCATACTTTAATAAGTCGGATGACTTCCCCAATGTTAGTTTTAATTATTTTACCGGTACTCGGCTTGACATCTCTCTGTTTGTCTGAAAATACCTCATTGTGTCGTGGTGGTGATTGTCGGTTAGTTCTATATGAACGTGTATCAGTTTGCTTCTTTACTGGCCGGTTGGCTTTCCTTCTCTCAAGATGAAGCCATTTAGCCGAGTCAGTTGGACCTACATATTTTATTTCTTTGTCTGATTTTGAATCATGGTCTGCCCCATTGTCGGTTGAAGAGATCTTGACAAATCTTACGAATGGAAAATTGCCTTTGTTGAGTTTCATCCCATTGGAAGGTTTCCGGTTATCCGATTTTTTACCCTTGTAGCCGAGCCCAAACATGCATTTGGGATATCTTTGGTATGTAGACATCTGGCTCACCGCTTCACTGGACTTCTTCTAGGAATCCATGATATATTTTGTTCTTTCGTTTTCTTCGGTTAGCGATTGAACTTTCTTTTTGAGCTACCCATTCTCAAAGGATGATTCAATCGGTTCATATATCTTGGTTCCACTCGGCTCACCGATGGTTCTACTTGACTCTCCGGTTTCAATGTTTCACCGGATCCGTAAAATAGTGAATAGGTTATTGAACTCAGCAACCATGTCGTTGAGTGCACTAACCAGATCCTCTTTAGTGAATTCTTCACTTGAGAAATCTAATTCCTCTTGGAAGTTGGGTACCTCTTCTTCCTTAGCCATGAGGCAAGTGACTCCGTCTTCATCGCTGTCAGAGTAAGCCCACTCACTTCCACCGTCAGAAGCTATTAGTGCTTTTTGAGATTCTTTTCCTTCATTGTTTAGTTGGTTGTCAACCCTCTGATAGTTTTCCGGTTTTCGGTCGTCTCGTCTCGGTCTTCTGCAGTCTGACCTGAAATGACCAAAAGTGTTACGGTTATAGTATCTTACATTGGATTTGTCACTATAATCATAGTTGTAGTTTTGGTTGTTCGATGGTTGATTCTTCTTCATGAATCTTCCGAACTTCTTTGCAAGCATGGCCATCACATCATCACAGATCTGATTAGGATTCTTGACTGGTGTCGGATCGGCTGATATAGGAGTCGGTTGTTCCACTGATGTCATTAGAGCTCTAGTTGTAGTTGAGGTTGAAGCTTCATCTTCAATTCGATACTTCATCTCAAACTCGTACGCTTTCAGATCTTCAAATACATCATGTAGTTTCATTTCCCGAGATTGCTTGACTCTCGCATCACCATGGTCTTTATGTCTCATACACTTGGTAAAGATCTCAATGCCTTAACGATTATTTCCCTATTATCGTATCTTTTTCCAAGTGTATATAGCTCGTTTACCACACTAGTGAACCGATTACTGAATTCCTTCATGTTTTCTCCGGGCTTCATTATGATGTTCTCATACTTCTGAGTTGCCAACAAAATTTTATTTTCCTTTGTCCTTTCGTTTCCCTCATGGAGCTGAATGATAGTTTCCCATGCTTTCTTTGCACTCTGACAATCTCTGACTTTACCGAAAGTGTTGTTGTCTAGAGATTTGAAGATGTGTCTCTTACAATAGTTGTCCAGGTTGTTTCTCCTTCTATCTTCAGCCGTCCATGCACCGATCTCCTTCTCAATCATTATCGGACCTTCTTTCAGGATGGAGTTCATTTCATCATCCATAGTGATCAAATGTAGGTACATCTAAACCTTCCAATCGACAAATGCCTCAATGTTCAGCATTAGGGGTTTTTAATTGTGAGTCATGTTTGCCAGCGTTTCTAGTTACTTGAGTGTTAAGATTCCTACTCTGATACCACTTTTTAGGATCAGGATAGCCGATAGGGGACCTGGGTCCGGCTAACGGTTAATCATTTATAACACACACACACACACACCAAATTGGCACTAATCCAGTTAAAGATTAGAACCGTTCTTAACATCACACAAGTTGTCACAGACTCTTGAACCGAGTTCAAGGGCGGAAGTGTTTGTTTCAACCTGAAGCAACAATACACGATTCGGTTAATAGAAGGGAGTATGAGGAGATCGGTTAAATGAAGTGAATTCAGTTCTGTTGAGATGGGGAATAATCGGTTCGTTTAGCTTAGTGACAGAAAGTAAATGAAGAACACAAAATACATATTTTTATGGATGTTCGGAGTAAACTCTCCTACGTCACCCCTTCTTCTCAAATAGTGAGAAGGATATTCACTAATGGAATATTACACACCAAAATACGATCGAGTCTTATTTACTGCTCGATATACACTCTACAATATTCACACAATATTGTAATACACTTTTTTACAGAATATTTAATGTTTACAACTGTTTCACTTTCATCAAAGAAACTTTATGAATTTAGATGCTTTTCAGGGTTGATCAAGTGAAAACTGAGTTGATAGCTCGCGCGTTGGATCTATTGTGTATCACTGCCCTTGGCTTCCTCTTATATAGGAGATATGACAACGGTCATATTTCTCACTCTTGAGTTGATTGGTCATGGGTAGCCGAGTCGGTCAGAATAGCTTAGCTTTGCTTTTTATACATGTGGCAGCCATGCATGAGGGCGGCCGCCTGCACCGTGAAGGTTACTTGTGAGTTTGGGTAAAAATCTGCAATCATTAGATTGCTGCATGCCTTATCTTAGAACCTTCTTTTGCATATTTCCAAGATATATTCATTACGTCATCTTCAGATTATTCATAACTTTGAATAATTTTCCCGTTGGTTTTAAGATCTTCAATGCGTTGAGCTGACCGAACGTTTTCGGTTAGCATCTCTTAGTCGAGCCTGAGTTTGAGCCGATCCGGCTTACCTTCGAGTATGTTTGAGCCGGTTTTACTTAACCAAGGGGATAGATCAGTTTGAGTATTTTGGTTTGGCTGATCCTGTTGATGAGTTCAGCCGATTTGGTTGAAGTTGTTCTTGCACATATGGTTAAGGATTGATTAAGTTTTTTTAGATGTTTAAGTAAATTAACTATCTTGATTTTTCTAACAATTTCTCCATTTTTTATTATTTAGAATAAATATTCAAAATTTGTGATTCTTAGCCGGGATTTTGAAAGACTTAAGTTTACTTGGCCTGTTTTTAGAGAAGTTTTGTTAGGATCTAGATCGCGGTTGGGGGACCGGGGTTGGCCGGTTATCGCGTCTCACTCAAAGGGTGGTAATTAATCCGGTTAGAGATTAATACCGGGGTTTCAATACTACACAAACTGTCACAAACCCTTGAACAGAGTTCAAGCGCGGAAGTGGTTTTTTTCAGGTTGAAGCAGCATACACACGAGATAGGCAGAACCGGATTTGAATAGGACAGGTTTGGAGATTGCAGGGTCGGTTTTGGAGCTTAATAATTCGGTTTGGGTAATGTTGAATCGGTTGGGGCGGTATTAGTAGGTTAGTGCAGATCGGTTAGAAAATAAAGCAGGCGGAGAGTAAATAACAAGACAGGTTTTTATGGATGTTCGGAGATAAAACTCGTACGTCACCCCTTCCTCTCGAAACCGCGAGAGGATATTCACTAAGGAATACAAACACAATTTGATCGAGACTTATTTCTTGCTCGATAACACCCGTACAATTTTAACTGAAATTGTAGAATACACTTCAAATAAGCGCTTAAGCTTTCTAGAGATAGAACACAATCTTTTACTTAGGCTGTAGAAAATTCAGAACTTGTAACCCGCATTTATTCCTCTTCAGCTCCTTCTTTTATAGGTGAAATGTGCCAACGGTCACATTTCATTTCCTTGAATCTGATTGGTTGAGCAGAGGTTCAGTGATTCAGACCTGGCGGTCTAGTCTTCAGACCTGGCGGTCTGGTCTTCCAGTGTAGGTCAAACCAGCTAGGTTTGTCTTTTACTCAATATGGCAACTGTCAGTTGGGCAGTTGTCTGTACTTGGAAGATTGCCTTTCTGATTTATCCTTAAGTAGAAAGATCTTGTAGGACGGTCTTCTGCAGCCTGCAGACTGTCCTCAGACTTGTATGAATATGGCAATACTAAGTCTGTTCCTTCGGTATCATTCTCAACAGATACCCGAAGTGTCTTTTTATACTGGTCGGTTGTTTATGTTAACCGGATGACTTCCGGTTTTTCCATATCTTCCGATTGATCGACTGTTCAATGATTCTGGCCTTCTTATTTGACCGATCTTGTCTTTCTTGTTCGGGGGGGCTTGACCGGTTTAGTTTCTTAACCGGTTGAGTTGTTTGACCGGTTAGGTTTTTTAACTGTTCCTGCATAGGAAATTTGTTTTTGTTAAGTTCTATTTAACCGGTCTAATTTTATCTAACAATTTCTCCCTTTTTGATTATTTTATTTAAAATATTCAAAATAATGTAAGAATGCAAATATAGGCCGATTTTAAGAGTTTGTTTGGCCGGATTTTTGGAAACTAACTTGGGAGAATTTTTCGAAAAATTTTGGAAAATTTTGAGAAAGATTTTGAAAATTTTTATCTTTTATCTTATCAATTTCTCCCTTTTTGATTATTTTATTTAAAATATTCAAAATTATGTAAGAATTCAAATGTAGGACGGTTTCCAAAAATCACTTTATATATGGAAAAAGTACGTTAAGGCAAAAGATACTATATATATATATATAACCGAAATAAACATAAGTAAAAATAGTGAATGAAGCCCCTATTTCTTCGATCTGGACGGCATGAAATGATCCAGCAGTTCATCGTCTGAATTTCCCTTGTCCCCTTGAACCGGCCTGGATGAGGATCCTCTACCGCCTGAGGTGCTGGTGTGAGGAGAGAACGGTTGACCGATCGATCTGATTGGAACCACATTCAGACACCGCTGTCTTTGGAGTTGTGGCTCGAGCTCTTCTTCGAAATCATCCTCGGTTTACAAAACCGGGTTGGGTGGAGGGTCAACAATCGTGTCAGTGACTCTGTCCAATAGTCCGGTGATTTGCGCCTTTCTCGAAGCAGCTTTCCTTTTACGTGTGACCGGAACGGAAGGGGAAGCAACCGCCTTAGACTTCTTGTGAGCCTTTGCGAACTTGTTATACGTTTCTTGTTGGGCCCTTAGCCGGTTAGCATCTTCGGCTTGTTGAGCCGCTATGGACTTTGCGATGGTCGGTGCATTGACCGCTAGGTTTTGCATATGGCCGGCTATGTTCGCATCAGCCGCTGCCGTTTCCTTCTGTATCCGGGTCTGCTCGTCCAGTGCATCTTGGAGTTTCTGAGCCTCCAGAGCATTCGTCTCCTCAATTGCCTTATCGGTAGCCAGCTTAGCCGCTATTAACTCTACCACCTGTTCGGTGACCGCCTTGAGATCCGCTTCAAGCTTGGCGTTCTTTTCTTCAAGGATTGTATTCTTTTCTTCAAGGTTGATTACCCTGTCAAGTGTTGAGCCGGCTTGGGCAATTGAACGAGCCAAGTCCTCATCGACCTTTGTCAACTTTTGATCGGTCGTTTCTTGAGACCGTTCCATCTCAGCTACCTCTTGGCTGACCGAATTGAGGTCGGTCACTAGCTTCAGAGTTATATCCTCCAATGCCTTTGTTCGGTCCAGATGACCGTCGTACAGTCGATCCGTATTACCGTAATTCGTTTCAACCGACGTGATCCGATCGACCGCCTTGTTTAGATCATCCTTTGTCGTCTCGGCTATCTCGACTGCTTTAATCGCGGTTTCCTTTATCTTTTTTTCCAAGGCTGAACCGCGTCGTTGACAAATTCTTCAATGAGAGTTTTGACCCTCTCTTCCGTTATGACCGGTTCCGAATCCCCGGTTTGAGCAGATGCTCGATGGTCGGTGAGAGGTGTCTCTGTCCTGACTTCGGTTACGTTGATAGTCGGATCCGGTGGAGGATAGGATAGCTCTTTACCGGTCGGATTCTGACTGCCGACATCCCCGGTAGAGGATCTGGATGAGTTCGTCGTTTCTTGGTGATCGGGCTCCGTTTCAAGCCGCGCCACCTCCTCGGTCAATGCCCTTTCCTTAACCTTAAGCAATTCTAACACCAAAAGTTGAAGTTGAGAATTCGGTGTTCCCGGAGTATGCTTTTCTTTTAGACGTTGAATGTGCTCGGTGAGCCTTTGTAACCGAGCACGCGGTTGGACCATCGAGTTTCGTTCTATTGCGGTTGTGACGCCTGTAGCCTTTGTGAGGCTGAGCACCTCCTCCTCCATTTCCATCAATTTCTCGAATCTCTAACTAATGGTGAGGTCCGGTAACATGTGCTTGTAGAGTATCTGATGCCGGTTTTGGATCCATTGATAGAACACTTCGGATGACGCGCGAGCCTGCTGATTGATTTCGTCCATTATTCTGCTCACGAGATCCTCGGCCGTTTTCCGGGTGTTATCATTAGCACAGTTGTCTTCCTCCTCAAGCCTGTCCAAGCCGGTGTCAGCGTTATCATGACTAACCGATTGATCCTCGACTGTCGGTCCTTTCCCCTTACCGGACTGATCTCCTCAGGTATTTTGTGTAATGGTTCGGTCAGAACTGGACGCCGAATCTTCATCATTGGCGGTGTCGGACCGCGGATCAGCCGATCCGGTAGGTTGTCTATCTTTCTTGCTTCCGGATTTTTGTCTTACCGGAGTTGCTTTCTTACCGGTTGCTTTCTTCTTTCGGCCACCCGTAGAACCGGAGGCCTTCCTGTTGCTTTTTCTGTCCTTGAATTGATGGGACTTTATGATTTTACTTGAGGCAAGAAGAACACCAGGACCGGTGTTGATGTTGAAATGGCGCATGATTTTTCCAAGTGGGATGGCGTATCCACATGACCGGGTGGAAGTCGGATCCACCATTTCACATAGGTTATTGAAGATTACCTTAGCCTAGTTTATTTTGATGCCGTTGACTAAACCGGCAAGCATCTCGATTTTTACCCGGGTGAGACTATCATAGTTTCCCTCTCTTGCTTGGACCAATTTTGTGAAGATGTCACACAGTGGTCGGTACTCCGGTCGAAGAGATGATTTCTTTCCGGAGATCTCAATAGGAACCTCGGTTTCCGAAAGAATCTGGCAAGCTTCCTCGAATGTCAACTCATCTAAGGCCGCCGAGAAGTTGCTCCCTTCGGATGGTAGATGTAGGATTTCAGCGACAGACTCCTCCGTCAGTTCGAGCTGCTGATCGCCGATGTTTGCAATTATTGATACTCCGGTGATGAATGCGGTTCGGAAAAATTCGTTAACCGCATCCTGGTATAATACAAATGGACCGCCCAGGAAGTATTCGAGGCCGGATTCGGAGATCCGAGATAACACCTGCTTTGTCGGAGCCGAACCGTTTGCCCGGATTTCCTCAAAGTCGACTTGGATGATATGTTTGAATAGCACGGAATCGCGACCCATTTCAGATGATCGAACCGAGAGAACAAGAGAATAGAGATTTGAGAGAGTTTGAGGAAGCTGAAAACTAGAGAGAGAAAGCCGATTCGCGTGAGAATGAAATAAAATAACTAAGGGCTCTATTTATAGTTGCGGTTTGGAATTCCAACCGACGCGAACCGTCCCATCATGATTAGGCGGGAATTTTCCCTCCAAGAGCATTGAGCGGGAAACCATGGGCGGGAAACTATGGGCGACAAACAGAAGGCGGGAAACCATAGGCGGGAAACCGAATGCGGGAAAACCATAGGCGGGATTTAAGAGCGGGAATCTATAGGATGGAGTCCATGGGTGGGAAATTTCCCTCCGAAGATTTTGAGCGGTCTTTTGAATACGGTTATGTAACCGGTGATTAGTCGGTTCTTCTTTTTAACCGTTTATTCAAGAAGCGGATTATTAGCCGCGATGATGCGGTTTTTGATTTTGACCGGATTTTTCAACAAAGTAGTTTATTGATGTTAACTGGTTAGTTAGATGGATGGATATTCTGATTTTGCAATTATTGACCCGGTTATCAAGCTAAAATAGATATTCATTGAAAAGAAAGGAAAAGGTACATGATAAAAACCGATACATTGATCGGTTAAGAATAAGGTACTTATGTAATAACTATCTTAGACAACTTTTCCTCTACCCATTCCTTATCGAGAACATTTGATGGGTTCGCTAGTGTACACGGTCCAAAATCTGAACTGTGGTCCATAATGAGACCGCTGATGTGGGGGGCGTAGCCGAGACCTTTCTTTGTCTCGACCATAGTCCTCAGGTTTTGGAAGAGGACCGATGCCCAATTGATAGGGGTGTTGCTGACAATGTAGGTCATCATGTCGAAGACCTTCTTGGAGTAATGCTGATTTGGAGATTGGCAAATGATGGATCGGTTGACAATCTCGTGGAGGAGTTGGATATGGTGGCGAAGGGGGGTTTTTAGCCCGTAGTTTTCTACCGGCACCTCGGTTCTGGAGAATAGTACCGAGTACTCGGTAGCTGCGCTTCCCACCCAGGTCAGAAAATCGGAAAACCCTTCTGTGGGCAGACTGAACATTTCCGTAAATTGGGATTCGCTCAGAGAGATGGTGTGCCTCCCCACCGTGGAGACAATTTCATTGTCACATATATATGCATTGTGAAAGAATTCCAGCACCTCTGGAAAGAGTATAGGTCCGGATTCTTCGAGAAAATCACGAAGACCGGTGCCAATGAGTGACTCAAACATGAGCTCCTTGGTTTCCAGATCATCAAACTCCAAGCATGAGTCGAAATCAATGCTCAAGAAGTTCTTTAGTGTTCGGCTCGACATGATTGCAAACTTTGCCAGGAGAGAGAGAGTTCAAGAATTTTTGTTTTGAGATGTGTTAAGTTGATAAGGTGGGGTTCCTTATATAGATCCGAAATTGGAGGGAAAATATCAGTATTTAATGTTAAAATTCAGTTTTGTCTTATTAATGAAGAGAATATTTATGTTTCCAAAACTCCTTGGGAAGGAGTTACTTTTGACCGGTTGCGAAGCTCGAGGTAAGGAATCTAGTTCATAAGTAACTTTGTTGGGTAGTAATTACTCATGTAGTTGGAAGTTGAGAGTTAATTATCATTAATGAGGTAGAGTACATGAAATTGGAAGGTGAATAATTAAAACTGAAAGATAGCATAAACTAAGCCGAAGTGATCATAATAGAGTTGGATAAAGATACAACCGGTGCGTACATCAAAATGACCGGTTGTACGAAGGAGTGACTTAATGTCCGTTGGAGTTGGTGTGACCGTTGGAATTGATGTGGCGGTTCTTCCTCTTCCAAGCTTTCTCAAACCGCTCATAGAATGAGTCAGTGATCTCTTTGGTGATTACCTGGACCTGGTTCAACCCTTCGCCCGGATAGAGTGGAACTCCAAGTTCCAGAAGTAGATAGCTTATTTGAGGAATGAGACCGATTGCCCGAATGACGATCATCCAGATTAGGACATCGAACAACACCCTTGACCAGTTGACTGGCGTACCTGTGGTTATGGCAGACATCATGTTAAAAGCTGCGGTATAGTAAGTGTTGCTCACGTCCCTTCCCAGGATGCCTCGACCGATGACATCGTTGAGAAGCTGGTACTCAGCTCTCAGCAATGATTTGGCACCGTGGTCATTTACCGGGTGGTTTAACCGAGCAAAGCTTAAGGCTATTTCGGCCTTTAGTTCAGCCGGAACGTTTAGGTCAGTGAGTCCTTGCTTCGGAAGGTCGAAGCATCTAGAAAAATCACTTTCTGTGAAGTCGAACATAGTCCCTCCCACCTTGGACTAAATGTGAGTATCGAAGTGAGGAGTACCTCGGAAAATCCTGGCATTATAGAAGAATTCCAGGACTGTTTCCGGAAAGATGACATGTTTGTCATCTAGGAAGTGTTTGAGACCGGTGTCTTCAAGTGACTTAATCATCTTGAAGACATCGTAATGCTCAGTACCTAGAGCAGATTCGAAATCCACTTGAAGGATGTTTGGAAACTGAGACATTTTGTCTTAGTAAGAGGATAAGTTGTAGCTTGTGATTGTTTTGTTTAAGGTTTGCCTAACTTATATATTAGTTGGGGGATGATCTTATTATCCAGTGTGTCGCAGATAATGATGTCTATTAACCATAGGATAATGTATTTTGCATAAAAATAAGCATGTCTGCAACCTAGGATGTGAGTCATAGGCCTGGACGGTGAAAGATATCGTATCTTCACGTGTTTTGAGGTATGACGGTTTTACTTTGAAAAGGCAGTTTTTCAGAACAAATACTTTTAAACACAGATAATTATTCCACTTTTGGTTGGAGGCCAAATAGACCGAAGTAAACTACTTTCAAACCGGTTGGTTTTCAGTCATTCGTCCCGATGCAGTTATTTGGTGCATGCACTAAGTAACCGGTCGGTTTACTCTAACTTATAGACAAAGAGGTTCTTCCATAGATACCTTAGTGAATTTGGAATCCGACAAATTAGGGGGAACTACCGGTTTTGTCTGTTCGAACCGATTTCCCTTTTTAAACATTTTTAGGAATAATCTAACTAATATCGGTTAAACTAAGTGTGAGTCTGAATTGAGAGAACTTAGCTTCCTGTAGAGGCTTTGTGAAGATATCAGCTACTTGTTGTTCTATCGATACGTATTCCAGCCGGATATGCTTCAGCATGACATGTTCCCGAATGAAGTGGTGCCTTATGTCGATGTGCTTGGTTCTAGAGTGTAGAACCGGATTGTAGGTGATTGCTATGGCACTTGTGTTATCACAGAAAATTAGAGACTCTTCGGCTGTGATACCGAAATCCTTCAATTGTTGTTGGATCCAGAGAAGTTATGAACAGCAACTTCCTACTGCCAAGTATTTAGCTTCTGCGGTTGACGTGGCCACCAATATCTGTTTCTTGCTGTACCATGAAACAAGCCGATCACCTAGGAATTGGCATGTTCCTCTAGTGCTTTTTCTATCAACCTTGCAACCTGCATAGTCTGCATCTGAGTAACTCGTGAGGTTGAAAGATGAGTCCTTTGGATACCACAGGCCGACTTCAGGAGTTCCCTTTAGGTATTTCAAGATTCTCTTTGCGGCTATGTAATGAGACTGTTTTGGATTAGCCTGGAATCTTCTATACACACCGACCGCAAATAGTATATCCGGTCTACTTGCTGTCAGGTATAGGAGAGAACCGATGATTCCTTTGTAAGCAGTCAGGTCTATTGCTTGACCGTCATCATCCTTGTCCAGTTTGATCGATGAGCTCATTGGAGTAGCGGCTGAGGAGCATGTGTCCATCCCAAATTTCTTTGGAAGTTCCTTTGTATATTTGGGTTGGCTTATGAAAGTTCCTTCTTCGAGTTGCTTAACCTGAAGACCTAGGAAGAAGCTTAATTCTCCCATCATGCTCATTTCAAATTTGTTAGTCATCAGGGTTGAGAATTTATTACATAGCTTAGGATCGGTTGAACCGAAGATGATATCATCTACATATATTTGAACAAGTAGTATATATTCCTTTTTCTCAAATTTAAACAATGTTTTGTCCACCGAACCGATGGTAAAATCATGCTTTAGTAGAGATGCGGTTAGTGTGTCATACCAGGCTCTAAGAGCTTGCTTTAAACCGTATAGTGCTTTGTTTAACCGGTATACATGGTTGGGCAGTTCAGCGTTTTTGAAACCGGGTGGTTGTTCAACATATACTTTTTCACGTAAGTCACCATTCAAAAATGCACTTTTAACATCCATTTGAAAGACTTTAAAATTTTTGAATGCAGCAAAAGCTATAAAAATCCTAATAGCTTCAATCCTAGCTACAGGGGCAAATGATTCTTCAAAATCAATACCTTCTTCCTGTTTGTATCCTTGTGCCACTAATGTGGCTTTGTTCCTCATGACCAAAACGTCTTCATTGAGTTTATTTCTAAATACCCATCTTGTTCCTATGACCGGTTGATCTTTCGGTCTATGGACTAGGTACCAGACTTTATTACTCTCAAACTGGTTTAACTCTTCTTGCATTCCCAAGATCCAATCAGGATCTGACAATGCTTCATCCACTCTTTTCGGCTCAATCTGGGATATAAAAGCGGAATTAAAGTATTCCTCCAGGATTTGTCGCCTAGTTCGAACGAGTTCTGAAGGGTCACCTATAATTAGCTCAGGAGGGTGATTTGTGTTCCTTTTGAGATTCGGTTCAGGGATGTCTACCAAATCACCGTTACTTGATCAAGGCTAGACATATCGGTAGGCTGAACAAGAGTGTCAGACCGACCAATTTCCTCGGTTTGGACCGAAGTGTCAGCTTCCTGCCGTGTGACAGCTTGATCCGGCTGGGTTTCATTATTACCCATTTGGTCATGGACAAACCGTCTAAAAACTGGAATCTCATCTTCACTATCAGAATGGATATTGTTATTTTCCAATCTGTTGTGTAAATCAAAGCATGATGCCGTGTTGCTTTCAACCGATTCATCGAAAACAACATGAAGTGATTCCTCCACGGTTAAAGTTCTAGTGTTATATACTCTATATGTTTTACTAACTGCTGAGTAACCTAACATGATCCCAACATCGGATTTTGCGTCAAAAGCAGATAGATAGGTTTTACCATTTATGTGAATGTAGCATTTACAACCGAAAATCTTAAGATACCTAAGGTTAGGAACCCTATCAAAGTATACCTCATAAGGTGTTTTGTTGTGAACCTTGTTGATCAGAGACCGGTTTTGTGTATGACATGCAGTGTTGATAACTTCAGCCCTGAATTTCTGGGCAATACCCGAATCGGCTATCATGGACCGTGCGGCTTCCTTGAGATTTTGGTTTCTTCACTCGGCCAGGCCGTTCTGTTGAGGAGTCCTAGCACTAGACAACTCGTGTCTAATACCGGATTCATCAAGTAATGTATTTAGAGTACTATTTATAAATTCGGTTCCTCTATCACTCCTAATGCTATTTATGCGTGTTGAGTTTTCATTTTGCAAACGTTTAAGTAGTGTGATCAAATTTGATGCGGTTTCACGTTTGGATGGCAAGAATATTACCCATGTATACCTAGAATAATCATCAACAACTACCATAGTGTAGAGCATACCTCCTAGGTTGACGACTCTAATTGGTCCAAATAGGTCCATGTGAAGAAGATCTAAGCATCGATTAGATTGAATGTGTCATTTACTCTTAAAGGTTGACTTAGTTTGTTTACCCATTTGACATGCTGAACAGACATTATCCTTATTAAACACTATGTCAGGAACTCCTTCGACTAACTTTTTACCGCGAATATAGTTTAAGGTTTTCATGTTTAAGTGGTTTAGTCTTTTATGTCACAGCCAGGTTTGATCGGTTTTAGTTATCATGCAGACAGGATATTCTACTTTATTTTTTCAATCTACCTTGTAAATGTTTCCTAACCTATTTCCGGTTAGCAGTATGATGCCTTGAGAGTTTTTAACTAAGCATGCATGTTTAAAAAATTCTACAGTGTATCCAGCATCACACATTTGACTGATGCTTAGTAGGTTAAAACATAGGTTTTCGACTAAGAGTACATTATCAATTGTCAAGTTACAATGGACAATCTTACCCTTGCCCACATTTCTACCTTTTGAGTTGTCACCGAAGGTGATTAATGCACCGGTTTCTATTCTGATGTCGGTTAGAAGATTGTTGTTTCCGGTCATGTGCCTGGAGCAACTGCTATTCAAGTACCATTCAGAGTTTCCTAGCCGTTTCTTCATATCCTGTAAAATGTACATATTTACAACTATTTGGTACCCACATTTACTTGGGTCCACAAGCGATTAGTCCCTTAGGTATCCAGACTTAGACAAAACGGACAGCTTTCCTGGTTAATGTCTTAACTAATTTTCTTGCACTCGGTTTTGAGTCTTTCTACTTTCCTAAGAAGGCCTTATGTGGGGATGATCTATGATTTGTCCTATGTAGTTGTGAGTTGGCTTGCCTATTTTTGAACCGGTTGACTTTCCTTTTCTCAGGGTGAAGCCACTTCTCAGAATCAGTTGGACCTACATAGGTTAGTTTGTCTTTCGTATAATAGGCACTTAATTCCTCGTCAACGGTTAAGGAACTTCTGACAAAACTTCGAAAGGGAAGATTATCCTTTGTGAGCCTCATTTTGTCGAAGTGTTTTTGGTTTTTGGATCTATTGTTTTTGTATCCTAGACCAAACATGCAAGTAGGGTGTCTTTTATAACTACACATTTTGCTTACCATTTCACTAGATCTTTTCCATGCGGCCATTCGATACTGGATTCGAGCATTTTCCTCTTCGGTCAGCTCTTGAACTGGCTCCTTGAGTTGTTCGGTCTCAGAGGGTAGTTCAATTGCTGCTTCTGTTTCTAAGATGTTTTCAGGTTATATGGTCTTTGGTTCGGTCAAGGTAGGTACTATGAGGTCGGTTCTATGGTTGAGTTGATTGGGTAATAAACTTAATAGGTTCTTATACTCTGCTACCATATCATTTAATGCATTATATAACTCATCTATAGTAAATTCTTCACAAGGAGAGTCAAATATCTGTTCCTCGTTTGCCATGAAGCATGTGAGTTCATCATCACTGTCACTGTGAGCCCATAAGCTTCCTCCATCATCGGCTATCTGTGCTTTCTGAACCTTACTTCCTTCACCGGTTTGTTGATAGTTATTTCGGTTATTCTGATTGTCCGGTTTCCGGTCATCCCTCTTTGGTTTTCTGCATTTCCACTTGAAATGTCCCAAACAATTGCAGTTATAACATCTTACATTAGATTTATCACCATAGTTATAGTTGTTATTTGTCGGTTGGCTTCTCTTCATGAATCTGCCAAATTTTTGTGCAAGCATTGTCATGGCATCCTCGGTGAACTGTTCAGCGGTTCTGATCGGTGTAGGAACAACAGGTTCTGTGGATGTGATCAATGCTCTGGTTGAGGTTGAGGCTGAGACTTCTTCTTCAGTCCTAGATCTCATTTCAAACTCATATGCCTTAAGATCTTCGAATACATCGTGTAGCTTCATCTTGCTTAGGCAGATTGATTCCCTCATCACCATTGTCTTTATGTCCCATGCACTTGGAAGAGATCTTAATGCTTTCATGATGACTTCCTTGTTGTCATACATCTTGCCAAGAGTTGCTAGCTCGTCTATCACACCTGTGAACCGGTCACTGTATTCTCTCATTGTTTCTCCCGGTCTCATCTTGATGTTTTCAAACTTCTGAGTAGCCACCATTATCTTGTTTTCCTTGGTTCTTTCATTTCCCTCATGAATCTGAATCACTACTTGCCATGTTTCCTTTGTTGTTTTGTAATCTCGGACCTTGCAATACGTGTTTCTGTCCAAACTGTTGGAGATGCGGTTTCTGGCATGGTTATCCAGGTTGTTTCTTCTCCTATCGTCAGCTGTCCAATCCTTTCTGTCTTTATCAATTATTATCGGTCCTTCGGCTATGATGAACTGCATCTCGTCATCCATGGTGATTAAATGCAGGTGCATGCGTGCCTTCCAATTGGCAAAATCGTCACCTTCTAGCATTGGGGGCCTATCGAACTACATGCTTGCTTGAGTATTGAAACTAACTGCTCTAATACCAATTGTTAGGATCTAGATCGCAGCTGGGGGACCGGGGTTGGCCGGTTATCGCGTCTCACTCAAAGGGTGGTAATTAATCCGGTTAGAGATTAATACCATGGTTTCAATACTACACAAACTGTCACAAACCCTTGAACAGAGTTCAAGCACGGAAGTGGTTTGTTTCAGGTTGAAGCATCATACACACGAGATAGGCAGAACCGGATTTGAATAGGACAGGTTTGGAGATTGTTGGGTCGGTTTTGGAGCTTAATAATTCGGTTTGGGTAATGTTGAATCGGTTGGGGCGGTATTAGTAGGTTAGTGCAGATCGGTTAGAAAATAAAGGAGGCGGAGAGTAAATAACAAGATAGGTTTTTATGGATGTTCGAAGATAAAACTCCTACGTCACCTCTTCCTCTCGAAATCGCGAAAAGGATATTCACTAAGGAATACAAACACAATCCGATCGAGACTTATTTCCTGCTCGATAACACACGTACAATTTTAACCGAAATTGTAAAATACACTTCAAATAAGCGCTTAAGCTTTCTAGAGATAGAACACAATCTTTTACTTAGGCTGTAGAAAATTCAGAACTTGTAACCCGCATTTATTCCTCTTCAGCTCCTTCTTTTATAGGTGAAATGTGCCAACGGTCACATTTCATTTCCTTGAATCTGATTGGTTGAGCAGAGGTTCAGTGATTCAGACCTGGCGGTCTAGTCTTCAGACCTGGCGGTCTGGTCTTCCAGTGTAGGTCAAACCGGCTAGGTTTGTCTTTTACTCAATATGGCAACTGTCGGTTGGGCAGTTCTCTGTACTTGGAAGATTGCCTTTCTGATTTATCTATAGTGGAAAGATCTTGTAGGACGTTCTTCTGCAGCCTGTAGACTGTCCTCAGACTTGTATGAATATGGCAATACTAAGTCTGTTCCTTCGGTATCATTCTCAACAGATACCCGAAGGGTCTTTTTATACTGGTCGGTTGTTTATGCTAACCAGATGACTTCCGGTTTTTCCATATCTTCCGATTGACCGACTGTTCAATGATTCTGGCCTTCTTATTTGACCGATCTTGTCTTTCTTGTTCGGGCTTGACCGGTTGAGTTTCTTAACCGGTTGAGTTGCTTGACAGGTTAGGTTCTTTAACTGTTCCTACATAGGAAATTTGTTTTTGTTAAGTTCTATTTAACCGGTCTAATTTTATCTAACAAGTTTGTTTTTAGAGATTTCTCATCAGAGCGGGAAGAGAGAGAAGGAGAAGAAGGGAAATGAAAAAAGATATCGAAGTAATATTAAATAATAAGGATATTATGGATTTTTCACACTTTTTCCTTTCGCGAAACGTGAAGGCTCATCGCGTAATGCGATGGGGTATTTTCGTCAAAAAATATAAATTGGTCACTAGCGCAATAAAAAATATGTGGTGATCATGGATGCAAATAAGGGGATCTTTAGGGTCATTTGCTCCAATTTCTCCCATGAATCCCTCTTGCCTTGGACAATTATTTTTGCTTTTATTAATCCACCTACATCCTTTTGTTCTTGTTCTTTTGACGGTTATATTTTCCATAAGCTTTTTTAGATTCCTCCTTATTTACTTGGTTGACCAGGTATTAACCTAGTTAATCAGGTGACATTATTTTTTGATGTAAAAATAAATAAACCAACATTAATACTCAATATATTTTTTTTGCGTTTGGTTTTTTTAATTTGTCAATTATTTATATCTTATATTTTATTTAAATTATCCATAATTTAATTATTTTTGAAATAGATTGATACGACACTATTTTCTAAATTAATTATTTATTTTAATCTCGTGCAATAAGCCCGTATAAGAAATTTTAAAAAATAATTTTGTTGTCTTGAGATTATTTAAAATTATAAATTCGGGTTAGAAAATGAGTATCTACATGTACCTATTTCGATAGGTTGTACAACGTCCATGCCGTAAACCAAAGATTATGGATTTTCTTCCGTCGAGGTTTGAGCGGTGTACAATATCCTTATAATGAGTATGAAAGTTTCTCGTGCCAGTCCTTTGATAACATCATCATCCATTTGATAGAATTTTGTACTGTATAGGTTAATTAGTATTTGGATAACATCATAATCCATTTGGCTAGCCTTGACGACAGAAGGGTTCACTGGAACAAGAAGTGGATCGGGTCCAATCTTGATACCAACTTGATAGGTTGGGCTTGCATGTAGTGTCTCAACCTTTTCGTGACCCATGCTAATGTCCAACATATTTTCTCAACTGAAGTGTATTTAAGTTCACACCTAGTCATCCTTTTACTAATGTAGTACACAACCGTCTCGAGTTTGTCCTCGTTTTTTTGAGCCAACAGGCTTCACATGGATGTGTCTATTATAGTAAGGCATATGATTAAAGGAATGTCAACTCTATGTGACATGATTATGGAAGGAGATTTTTAATAAACCTTGATTCTGTCAAATGCTCGTTGATAGTCTTCATCCCATACAAATTTTTGGTCTTTCTTTGGTATCTTAAATATCAGATCGCATGTCATAATAATTTTACTGATGAATAAGCTAATATATTGGATTTTACCCAAATATCCGCGGACCTCTCTTTCATTTCGAGGGACCGACATTGCTGTGATTGCTTCAATCTTAGAAGGATGACTTCGATGCCCCTCTATGTGATTAAGAACACTAGAATTTTATCAATTGTGACTCTAAAGGTACACTTCTTTGGGTTGAATCGTAGCTGATATTTCTCGATGTGTTGTAGGAATTTTTCGAGATTTAGGACATGACCTTCTCGATCTTTTGATTTGACAATCATGTCGTCGACATATACTTCTATTTCTTTATGGATAATGTCATGAAGGATCATTGTGGCTTCCCTTTGATAGGTGCCTCCCGCATTCTTAATACTAAAAAGCATGACCCTATAACATAAAGTTCCTACTTCTGTTACAAATATGGTATTTTTCTTGTATTTCCAGGCCATCAAAATTTGATTGTATTCTGAAAATCCGTCCATGAATGACAACAATTAATAAATGACAACATGGTCGACCAATACATCGATGTGTAGTAGTGGGAAGTAATCTTTAGGACTAGTCTTATTCAGATCCTGATAATTTACACACACGCGTAGTTTTCCGTGTCCTAGGGGACTACATCAGCTATCCAGGTAGGATATTCCACTATCTCAAGAAATTCAACTTCGAGTTGCTTTCATACTTTTTCTCGATAAATATTTACGACTTCCTCTTTCATCCATCTGGGCTTTTGCTTTACTAGTTTAGCATCAAGATATTGAGGAATTTCATGTCGTGTGATCTTTGGATCAATGTCTGGCATGTTCATGTATAACATACGAAAACGTCTTTGTTGAACAGTACTCTTAAGGAAACCCATTATCTCACGACGAGATTTATCGAAAACTCTAACACACATGTCACATTGGTATGATCTTGTCTCGGGATACTTCTAGTTTCTTAAGAGACCTCCAAGGACATATGTTGAGAGCAAATCCATTATCTATCAAGACTATCCGAACAGTCTTTCCCTCCATTTATACAAAAATGTAGAGGCTTTATCATGTTTTGATTCATCTAATAGAAGATCCTTGTCTTCAAAACCAATCATGTTGTATTGTAAACTAGCGGATATGATTCCTACTAGTTCTTTATGGTTGGTGTCGGTAGGGATATTGGTCTTGTTTAACTCATTGAGGATTGCTTTCCCGTGCTCGATAGAGTACATCATGATTTCCCTGATAAAAATGTTAGTATTTTTCATTTTCAGTTGATTTAGAAGACTATCGCATGGGTTAAGAGCTCTAGACTCGTTCTCTCCTATATTTCCTAATGAATTTGGGAGGTGGATGGCACATGGTCTGGTGTGGCTTTCATGAAACTAGGGTTGAAATCCGTTCTACCACATATTACCGCGATGTGTATTGGGGCATAGATGTGTTTAACGTGGTTTGTTTATTCTCGGGGAGAGTGGTTTGACAAAATTCTTTTCTTGAAGAATCTTCATCACCTAACTGAAAGGAATCCTTAGGTCATCAAAGACTATAAGGGGTCTAGGTACCTTTGGAGGTGTAGTTGTGGTAGGAGTGGTTGTAACTATCTTAGACTATAAAGACGTACTTGGGACACCTTTTGAGGCGATTGTTCTTGCCAGGTAGTGGTTACATGGTGTACTTCTATATTTTTCTTTCTTGGGAAACGACTTGGAGGTGGGGTAGCTTTTACTGCTTTTCCCTATTTCCTTTCTTTCTCAATAGAATCATCAAGGTTATTGTCAGTCTTTAACAATTTCTTCATGTTTTGGAAGGTTTTGACAATGAATCCAACATAATATCATCCATTAACATTTTCAAAAATCATATCGATTTGTCGTTGTTCGCTCAAGCGGGAATAGTTTCCTCGACGACAACTTTCCATCTTTTGATAAACACATATAATGTCTCATTTTATCCTTATTTGATGTTCATCAACCTCTTCTCTAGTTGTTTGAGGTTGAGATGCAATGAGAAGCTTTCTATGAATGCTGCAACTAGTTATTATGTGCTCTATAGATAGACTATCTTTTGTTGGTGATATAAGCGTAGAGCAATGTCATCAAGGTACTATGGGAATAAGTGGAGAACAATTAGTTCTCCAAGTCACAATGGGGTCATAACGGAGGCGTACATTTTAAAAAAGACTGACGGGTCGCTTTTTCCTATGTACTTAGACATAGCTGGAAAAACCTAAGGTAGGTACAACCACTCTTAAGTGGAGACAGAGCTTAACGTCTACCGGAATAACTTCTCGTTTGACAACTTTCCTAAAATCTTTTTAGTCATGATGTTCTTCAGTGCTTTTTCCCTTAACTAATTTGTTTAGTTTGGCTTGCATATATGTCTGCATGGCTTGAACTTGAGCCATTTGGTGGTTAGATTCTGTTAGCGATGGTTGATCCGCCGCTGTAATATTTTTTCATGTTATCTCAAAGGATTGATTACCTCCTCATTTTGTACCCGTATAGTTAGTTCAATATCCTCTTCGTAACCTTCTGAGAGAGACATCTTCTTGAGCTTGCTCACCAGTAAGATGGATTTAATGGGGGTGAACATAACTAGGATTGTCTGGTTATGAATTTGAGAAGAAGAAGGTATATTTTTAGATGTTGACAGAATTTGTTGATTAGCTAAAGAAGTTGTGATAAACGCAAATTGCTCAGTTATATGTTGCAAAGCTGCCTTCATTTCCCTAAACTCGGTCGAATTGAACATTTCAGATATTGAGAGTTCTTTGGCCATCTAGTAGCGTATTAAATATCTGGTTTTTGGATATCTCTTTCTAGGGGTGGTGTCGGCCATCACTGTCGTGGACTGTTGTGAAACAAAAGAGGTAAGATGAATCCTAGAGAATAGGTATCTCATATTTTTCTTTACTTTCTCATATTCTTATAGAATGATGGTCATGTAGTTGTTTCGCTGTTTCGGAATACCCATCTAAGAGGCGTAGTACCATTTCTCGAGGTATCTCGAATAGGACTTGTGATCGATTGGCTTGTCTATAGAGATGGAATTTCCCGTATAAGGGGGATTAAAGTCATGACCAAACTATTTGTAGAGGTCATGAGTGTAGTAGAATGTAACTCATTCTAAGCCCAAACCATTATCATGGGTTCATCATTCATCATATATGTCATTTTCTTGATGGGATACCATGGGAATAAATCCTTAACTTCATCATCAATTTTCCACGATGGGTCCAAGTGAAGCCTTCTTCAATTTTAGGTATTAAAGAGAAGGGGATAAGATGTATTTAGAACATAAGTGCGGAAAGCATCCTAGATTGTTAAGCAACCAGATATATAGGATCAAAGGTGAACCTATTCTACTCATGTTAGAGGTTAAGAATGATTCGTTCAAATCCATCAGTGTTTCAGTCAAGATGACACCATAGGGTCTTTGTTTACCCTACGCGTGTGGTATGCTACCTCCAAGATTTTGGAGGATGGTTTGTCATTTGTTGGAGCCATAAAGAAATGGGCTAATAGAACTGTCATCATCATTAGGGAAGATCCCATAGTTAGGGGGACTTATCCATCTCTGATTTCCATCTTTGTCCATTTATGGAAGTCGATGACATTGTTTTTAAGGATTGTTTCAGATGTTGTTTTAGTATATCTGTATTTCTCTTGATAGAGCTTTCTTAAGGACATGGCTTCTACACGTGATTTCAAATATAGAACTTTCTTGCTATCCATCATTAGGATAGCTTAGAATTCATTTATGGTATGGCACATAGGCCTTTCTCCCATATAATAAACTCGTCTTGTATGATTTAACCTCCTTTGCATTTGCATCATGAAAGTGAGGTTTATTATAAAGTTTGTGAACCTCATGATGCGGGTCATCCCGTAAATTGCATGATTCCACTCGTTTTTGTGGAAAATTTCAATGGGATCGACTCAACATCCATTAGCATGGACATTGTCTATGATTGAAATTTTAAAACATTTACAAACATGTGATTGTTTTAAAAAAGCAACACATTTGAGATGTTTACTTACACTATACATGCCTACACATAATACATATATAGTAGTCACATAAGAGTTATAGTGACAAGGTTTTTCTAGTCTGGCACGATATACAACAGACTTGGTGATATTAACCAATTTTTTTGTTCTAGGGGGAATCATAATAGAGTTTCATTCAGCGATAGTGGAGTGGGTAATATCGCCGCCATAAACCAGAGAATATCTGCTTAAATGGGATTTTAACCCAACCTCCACAATGCTTGTGTTCTATAAGACTACTCATCGCCAAAGGATGGGTCGATCTTATGCATTCTAGTTTTTCCTCTCGCAACATCACTCGGTTTGTAACAAGTTGTCATTCCACATTGAAAATATTTGCACATAAGTGTTGAAGTACCGTTCCGAATCATGTGCTTCTCTATAAGCAAGAAGAGGGTGATGTACCCTTTACACATAAAGGCTCTAAATATGATATAACCTATACGTCTTTTAAGTGTTGTACATTTCAAGACAAGCCTATTAAGTTGATAACATGATATAAATGTTTCAAAAGCCAAGTTTATATTTTTGAGTTAAACATTTAATCCCTAGTAGAGTTACTAGAAAGTTGTAACCCTTGGAAAACCCATTGTATTTATTTCCGTGAAAAGCTCGATGTTCGAGAATTTCAACCTTAGTTTTTGAATCAGGAAATTTCTTTCAAAATAAAACATTATTTTTACAATATTTCATTGATTCCTGACAATTTTTGAAATTAATTGAAAATAATTAATTTTGGGGTTCAATTTTAAATATTTTACAGATTTACGGTAATCAAATCACAATTTAATTTTTTAGAAATCTTTTATTTTAAATTAATTAAACATAATGAATTTAAAAGATAATTTATTTTGAAACAGAGTTTCCATTTGATATTTGGCAAATGAATTTCTCGAACTCGGATTTTTGAAAATCAATAAATGTTGGCATACAAATACAAACGTATTGACTAGAGTTTTCTTTTAGTTCATAGTTTAGTAATACTCGGGAAAAGGCTTTCGCGCTATATCCTTCGTACCCATTTTAAAAATTATCTCTACTTATAAACTTGACTTTTGAAAATTGATTTTATAATGTGTGAGTTTTAACCAATTATTGTTTTGGTCCTAGTCATGCTTCAATGTTTAGCGTTATTTAAAATACTGAAACAAAAATATTTAAATGATGGTACTTGTTGCTGATGATAACTAAGGAAGATTGTACCTGAAGAACATCAATATTTTAAGGGTTTTAGGGTTTAGAAATAAACACCAAACATTCCTTACTCAAAATATTTTTATGGGAAATATCCCAAAAATGTTTTGAAATTATTTTTTCATTTTACGAAATTTATAGAAAATAGTTTGAGGTTCCAAAACTATAAAAATAATTTTGGGTCTTGAAAAGTGGAACCAAACAGGCCAGGCTCAAGCCACAGGTTTGTTTTTATCGGTTAGGGTCCAAAGACCCTCGGTCTGGGTGTTAAGGACTCCCGGTCCTAGGTTGAGATTATCGGTGTGTATAATCCTATCGGTCTTGGGTTAACCCTGGGCTAAGTTAATCGTTTGAACTATATAAACCTCTCGGTCCTAAGGTTTAGGAGTCTTGGTCTCGGACTTAAACAACTCGGTCCTAGGTTTTGGATTCTTAGTCCCAATGTCGGATTTTTTGGTCCTAGATGAGAATCTAAAGTCAGATCTCTCGGTCCTAGTTCAAGAACATTGGTCAGACCTCTCAGTCTTACTGAAATTCTTGGTCCTAGGTCTCGGTCCTAGGTTTTGGTCCGAACAGAGAATTCTTGGTCGGATCTTTCGATCCTAAGCTAACAAGCCTCAGTCCTCAAGAAAATAAATGTGTAGGTTTTTAAATTCATTTTTTACCTCCAAATCTTTTATCCAAGAGCTTGGGTAGCTTCACAACTCTTTCAGGAACATGTTGATCATCATCTCAATGTATTAATCGCCCTGAATGATGATCAATTTGTTCAAAACAGTTTGTGATAAAAAATCGGGTTTTTAATTTTAAAGTTGTTTTGAAGTGTAAGTAGATATCCAATAGCTTCCTTATACTACATATACTTTATTTGTACCAAAATAAGAACACTTACTACATGTTTGAACCAATTCAAAAACTAAAAAATTTTAATAATTTGAAAATTTTAATTTTGACCAAAATGATTGGGATGGATCAAACATGATCCAAACAGTTTCCCAACAGATAAGGACGACAACCATCTTTGATTTCAAAGATAGAACTCCGCTGTTAGTCCACCATTTTGACTGATTCGAAATGTGAAATGATCACCTTACCACAGTGTTCATTTCCTCTACATCTGTAGGAATGAATCATGCATATTCTGGCAAGTTGTATGAAGACAGTCAAAATACCATAAATGGTTTTTTACTGATTCAGTCCACTTGAAGCCCTCAATCGACTTCCGGAGGCTATAAATAACCCTCTCAATAATTCTGAAACTAAGAGATCAAGTGTCTAGTTTCAAAATCTGAATTTTTAGAAAATACGTCATTAAAACTCAAGCTTGTTGGATTTTTCGAAATCATGTGTAAGACCTTAAAGTTTGGATGTAAGCATCCCTAAAGCTTTCCTAAGGCCTAAGGAGTGTTCTCCAATTCCTGGTATGCTTTCAATCACCCTTTAATTCATACTTCTAGTTTGAATTTGAAATTTTATATTTCATTTTTCACAAGTTTGTATACTATCTGGTTGTTGAATTTTAGGATTGGAAATCAATCATATTATCTTTATAAGCTTTTGTTTATGTTAGAATAAAGTAATCAACCTTAAATAGAAAGACCCAAATTTGAATTTTGAAAATCCAAAAATTAGGTTTGTTGTTTTTGGGTTAATCCTAAATAACAATAGCTCAAAAGACTTCCCAACATATTTCTAATGATGTTTGGAAACTATTTGGATCATGATTGATCTATCCCGATCATGTTTGATCAAATTCAAAATTTTTTCCTAATAATTGAAAATTTTGAGTTTTGAATTGGTCCAAATGAACAACCAGTGTTCATGTTTTGATATCAATCAAGTATATATGAAGTATAAGAAAACTATTGGTAACCTCCTTATACTTCAAAACAGCCTTAAAACCAAGAACTCAATTTTTGGCCATAAATTGTTTTGAATGAATTGATCATCACCTAATTTGATTGATACCTTGGGATGATGTTTTAAATGTTCCTAAGAGCTTTGTAAAGCTACCCAAGCCCTTGGATCAAAGAATTTAAGCCTCCATTAAAATTACAAAACATGTAATTTTGATGTTCTTGAGGACGGAGAGGTCCGATCGAGAAATCTAACATATGACCAAAATGTCCGACCAATGTTCTTCATTGAGGACCGAAAGGTCCGACCGATGTTCTTCAAATAGGACCGCAAGGTCCAACTGAGAATTTTTCATCCGACCGAGAAGCAAGACCTAGGAATGAGGAGTCTCGCACCTGACCGAGAACTACTGAATCCATGACCGATGACTTCCACCTAGGACCGAGAGATCCAACCAAGAACTCGGACCTAGGACCGAGGAGACTTGCACTTGACCGAGAACTCCTGAACACATGACCGATGCCTTTTACCTATGACTGAGGCGTCCGACCAAGAATTTTGGCAACCAACCGATAATTTTAGCTAAGGACCGAGAGGTCTTAACTACCCGACCGAGAGACTTCCGCTCCTTGACCGAGGATCCTAAATTCAGATCGAGGGGTCTTCGACGTAGGACCGAGGGCTCTTAGCCCTGACCGATAAAATGAACTCAGAACCTAGGACACCGATCATAATGCCTACTTGGTTAATATTTTCAAATTCTAAAATTATTTAGAATATTTTAGAACCCCAAAGCATTTTCCTAAAATCCCAAGAAATTAGAAAATAATTTCAAAATATTTTTGGGATATTTTCACAAAAGATATTTTGACAAATACTTATTTAGGATATAGTTTTAAACTCTAATGTCTTTTAAATTGATATTCTTTAGGTATTTTCCTCCCTAGTAGTCATCAATCATATACCAGCATTTAAATAATTGTTGTTTAAATAACGCTAACACATACGCATGCCTATGACCGAAAGAATAATCGGTTAAAATAAAACGTAATAAAATCGATTTTCAAAACCCAAATTTATAAGTATAGACTGTTTTAATGTGTACGAAGGATGAAGCACGAAAACTCTTTCCCGAGTATCACCAAACTACGAACTAAATGAAACTCTGGCTAAATATATGTTTGTTATTTTTTAAAAATCAATTGGCGAATTTATTTTTAAATAAATAATATTTATATTAATTATTTTTTAGTTAATTTAAATAACTAATTTTTAAAAAATCAAATTTTAATTTGATTACTGCAAATTCAAATATTATTAAAATTTGAACATAAATAGTTAATTTTTAAAATTGTCTCAAATTATTAAAAAATTTTTAATATAATATTTTATTTTAAAAAGATTCTTAACACATAACCTGATATTGAAATTCTCGAATATCGAGCTTCCACGGAACCGAAAATGATTTTTCGGGTTACAATTACTATTTGTAAATATTAATATTGAAAATAATACATTTATATGATAAAAAAATAATTAGTAAATAAAAAAAAATATAAGATAAAATTTTAAATTCGTAGAATTTTAGAGTCCAAATTCATAACCCTTATCTTCTTTTTGATCAGTTTGGATAAATATGAAAATTTATACGAAATCAGACAACATATTTATAGGTAAATAAAATAAATTAACATACTTTTTTTTTTATCTGTTTGGATAAACTTGATTTTTTTTTTTTTTTAAATAAGAAAACAAATTGTTAGATGGTAAATAAATATAAAAATTATTTCAATTTAACGGATAAATTTAGTATTATTCCTTATATATATTTATGTTATCGAATAATGCAATTATTTTATATTAAAGTTTACTGATTTATATAAATTACAAAAATTAAAATTAAATTGCATGAATTTTTTGTTTAATCATATATTACATAAATCAATTAGATTAAAAAAGTAATGATCATTTATATTTGTAGAAATTACACTTTTATTATATTATCTTAAATAAAATTAATTATTTTTAAGAATCTGATTACAGATTTGCTTAATACTTTATGTAGTAATAATGTAGATTATAAAAATCATTAGATTATTATCAAAATATTTCAAATTCCTAAAAACTAAACAAATAAGGCTAATTACAAATATTGGCACTATATATATTGTAAAATAATTAGAGCAAAATTTAAACAAAAATTGAAATTATTTATTCAAGTACTTCAATAGAAAAAAATGATGAAAATTTCTTCTTTAACTTTGATTTTCTTATTTTTTATTATGTTGTCAGGTTAGTCTCTCACTTTAAAAATTATTAATTCTTTTATTCAATAATTTTCTTAATAATTTTAAATATTTATAACTTTTTTTCTTGGACATATAAATGTATATTAGGTACAATTACATTAATTTTGGCATAAGATGGATTAAAAGCAATAAAGACAAGTTAGGCGGTGCGTAAATTAACTTGTCATTTTAAATGCGGATTTAATTTGTCAGAATGAAATTGCAGTTGTGGTTAATATGTTAAATTATCAAGTTTGATCGAGAAACAAAAATAAATAATTATAATAAAAAAATATTATAATCTTTAAAAATAATTGAGATTTTATGAGTGTTTGGTTATTTTATTAATAATAAAATAAAATTTATCGCATATATTAATTTTTAATCATTAGTATGGATAGATGAATATTAAAAAAATACACATTAAAAATAAAAATATCAAATCAAACAAATAAAGAAAACTAAATAACCAAATAAATCTAAATACGGTCAAAGAAGGTTCAAAAGGTGTTTGACTATAAGAAAAAATTGGAAGAGAGAAGATCTGACGGTTCTAGTTCTAGACAGAGAATATATTTTTGTACTTAGAAATTTCTAAACTAAGAATATTTCATCCGTGTAGGTTTGGTTTTTTTATGATAGAAAATTAAATCCAAACTTGTCCTAAGGTCAGTTGGCTAGAGGGGGAGGGTGGATGACTTGGACATCGGTTTTGACATAAATTTCTCTATAATTAAATGTTAATCTCAGCTCTTTCAAAATTTTAATCGATTAAATTAAAAATTAACTAAATGTTATTAAATACTTTTGGAATAAACAAAATAAAGTATTACAATAACAATTATATATATCATTGAAAAATAAAATATGAACTAGATAAAAATAATAAATTTAAAAAAGGATTTAAAAATATATATATATATATATATATATATATATATATATATATATATATATATATATATATATATATATATATAAAAGCTTATTTGAATGTATGTACTTATACAATTATCTCATGTGTAAACTAATAAAAGTTCATTTAAACAGATATATTAAAAATTGACTCATCTGGCCTTTTTTTTTACTATTTTTTGCAAAAAGAATAACCATGATTACTAATAAAGGCTAGATGAATCAATTTTTAATAATATGTACGTTTAAATAAACTTTTATTAATTTATATATTTAACTGAGTTAATTTTAAAAGTATATAGATAAACTTTTTTTTGGGTATACTTTTTTTCGTATATATATATATATATATATATATATATATATATATATATATATATATATATATATATATATATATATATATATATATATATATATTAAGTTATGTTTGTGTTTTATGTGATATTAAAATAAAATAAAAATATATTTAAAATGGTTTATAGTTGATGGATTAATTTATAAACTTTTAGAATTTGAAAGTATATTAAAAACATCTATTTTGTTTTGAATTAAACTGGTATATATATAAAAATATAAAATAATATCACTTAGTCAATAAAATAAACTAACATAAATAATAATATGTATATATATATAATGATGCTTACTTTTCAAAGTGTTTGGATTGACGGGTCTGGATTGACGGGTCGAGAGTTGTGGTTAATTTGAATATATATGGTCGGATTGTACAGATATGTTTCGAACTTGCAACTTAACGAAATAAGTTCAATCCTTTAACCAACTATGTTAAGAAGACTTGATATTTTAAATTCAACACCAAATTTGATGAACGTTAGACGTTTTAAAAATATAAGTTAAACTTTTTAACTAATATATATATATATATATATATATATATATATAAAATGATGCTTAATTTTCAAAGTGTCGAGATTGTCGGGTCGAAAGTTATGATTAATTTGGATATATATGTGAGAGTAAATAGATATTTGAGTTGGATTGTGGATGGGTTCACCTGTCCATAAACTTAATTAAATAAATAACCAAAATTAAGATCATTCATGTTTCCGATCATTACAACTGGTAGACCCTAATAATTTTTAATTCTATATGGATAATGGTCTATTTCTCTCTTCCCCGGGTAATATTTATTAATAAGATATTCTAACAAATTATTAATATGAAAACACTTATAATTGAGATGGACTTAAAATTTAACGAATAAATATTATTAAATTTATTAATACATATACATAATTTAAAAACATTACGGATAATAATTTTATTTAAATTAATACACTAAAAAATATTTCATAGATCTTAACAAAGTACGTATCTGTAAAATTCAAAGGGCAAGGATACGTAGATATTCATAGGCATTTGAAAAATCGACTCCTATTTAGCATGAATATCAACACACTATTTAAGATAGTCATATACAAATGACTAATGATTAATGTGACTTAATACAACATAAAAATGGGACATGAAAATTTTAATATTTTTTTATGGGAGTTAATAGCAAGTAACATTTAGGACTATCATATGTATATGTCCTAAGCCATCCACATATAGATTATAGTGAAAGCTGATGAGCTTATCACAGAGCTTACCAACAAGTAATACTTGGGGGATCAACATATGATTTATCATGTTTGTGAATTTTAGAGATGCATCTATTGAGAAATAGGATTTTGAGATACCTATCGAGAGTTAAGATTTGGATACATATTTGAGAGATATAGTTTAGATACTTATCGAGAGATAAAGGTTGGATACCTGTCGAGAAATAGAATTTTGGTACATATAAAGAGATAGATTTTTGGTACCTATCAAGAGATAAAGTTTGGTAAATATCGAGAGATATAGTTTCAATACATATTCGAGAGATAGGGTTTTAGGACACCTATCAAGAGATATGGTTTTGGTAACTATTTGAGAGATATGGTTTGGAAACATATCAAGTGATAGGGTTTTGGCAGGATCATGTACGTATGATATTTGTGTTTTTCGACAAAAAAAGCTCAAATACCTATCGAGGGATATGGTTTTGATACCTATCGAGAGATAGGGTTTTGATGCCTATTCGAGTGATAGGGTTTTGGCAGGATAATGTATGTATGATCTCAATACCTGTTGAATGCTTGGATACCTATCGAGTGATAGGGTTTGGATATCTTAAAGCGTCTACAAAGTCGATAATTTTTGCCTCATAACTTACCTTCCTCTCGAATCTAGAGTGGGATGAGGAACTAAAATGATAGGCTAAACTAGAGTCTAATTTAATATCGATTTAATTAAATCTCGTGGCTTACCTTCCTCTCGAACCTCATAAAAATATGAGAGTATGACTTCCTCATCTTGTATAAAATGTGGTGAAGAACTGAAATATGATTTAATGATATCGATTAGACTAGCTTTGACTTTTTAGTGTTGCCACCCAATTTTTTCTTTAAGAAATTGGGAAAAGAAAATATTGTGCATTCTCGAATGCGAATAAAAGAGATTATGATCAAGGTTTAGGGCTTGGTTACACGAAAGAATGGACAACAACGTTATGTCTCTTATATACATCGAATGATGGTCTCTATTATAAACTCTTGGTCATTTTATACAAAATATTTCTTTTACACTTCGTTTATTTATTTCATCATAGTAAATGCGTCTAAGGATAAATCCAAACATAATCATGTGACTAAATGTTTGCATATATCTGTTCGTAGGGCATGGTTCTAGGTTATTGTCATGGTACGAAAAAATAAATAGGTAAAATTAAGATGAATACATGTAGATGAATGCGTGATCTCAATAGTATCTGGAAAAAAATGAAAAAAATCAAAGTTAAAAAAATAAATGAATTCCAAATAAGGCCTTAAACCATGATTATTTTATATTTTTGTTGTAAAATATTTATTTAGCTATTTTAGATTTTTTTAGATTTTTTTAGATTTTTTCTGAATTTATTTAGAGATTACAAAGTGTAAATGAGCCAACTAAAATAAAATAATAAAACCAATCAAGACTAAATTAACACGGAAAGAGACTAGAAATAGCTTTATGCGCGATAAAATATAACATTGCGGGAAATAAGCTCGGATGATTCGAATCTCAACTGGAAAGAGAGAGGTTATGGGGTTAAGTCTTGTCAAGGCATTTTCTGTTATTTGGATTTTGGGAGATACAAAGAGAAATTGTTGTCATAGGCAATGCTTGGTAGTAGATTAAGTAACAAGCATTGTTGTCATAGTGCAAATGAAGTTGAACATCCATTAGATGATCTTGCCTTCGAATCCTATGGTGCGCCCTTCTTTTTTTAATTTTATTTTTGTGGCTTGGTTTCCTGTTCTTTAAACAAAACAAAAAACTAACACTCAAAACAGAAACATTCAGACCTTCATATACATTTTAGAAATAACCCAACAATATAGAACAAAACATCAATGATCCAATCATCATAGTTAGAACTTCAAAACAAGTATATGCAGATTAGGGTGTTTATAATATAAGGACAATGGAAGAGATTTAGTTTGATCAGTAGCTTAAATAGTTTAAACATCGTTACACATAACATCCATACACATTCAAACACATATTTAAGCAAGATGAAGCTTCATTGAAATGTTTGAAGTGTGGTATTACAATATGAATGACAACTCACCATTGGATCTATGATCTATCAATCTTCTAAAATCCCTATCCAAGCCTAAAAGGTAGATATTCACCAAACCCCAACAAAAAACGAAAATTCTTCAAGCTTGCCCACAACAATGGCGGATCTCTCTCTAGAAATCCTCCCTGTTATCTCTCCCTCTAAAGCTTTTATATCTCGTCCCTCTATCCTCACCGAAAGGCCCATCCCAATTCCATTCATATGATGACAAATTTCAATAATGGCCTGTTACCTCCAAATCTTCTCAAGATAGATTCGTCACTTGTGCTTCATGATTAAATGAGAGGCCATTGAAATATTTGTTAGAATTTGTAGGTTCACTAGTATAATAAATAATTGTGTAAATGTCATATTTAATATAAGCCAAAATAATGTGATCTTTATGATTTATAGGTGTATTTTTCATGAATATAAAGTGAAGATACATAAGTGGCATTTCTAATTTTATGAAAGGGCTGAATTAGAAATAACCTAACTATAATAACTAACTTAATGTTAGTTATATGCGGCTAATTCTTCTTTGCATCCCATCCACATAGAGAAGTCTATTGAAGTACTCATCAATTGAAGAACCATTCCATATAAGATTCCATATAAAGAAACTTTATGGAAAGAAATTAAATAATCATTCAATCCATTCAAAGTCTAAGAAAAGAAGATTCATAATTCATCAAATTAAGGTAAGTTTACCTGCATTCAGTTTTAATTTTTCACACAATAAATTAGGATATAATTAGGATAATTCTAACAATTGGTATCATATCAAGAGTCATTCTAATTTAATTATGTGAGAAAATTATATTGGTGTAGATATATATGCAATATGTTAATATGCATGCATTAGCAAAATATATATATATATATATATATATATATTTATGATAATTTCAAATAATATATATTGACAATTTCAAATCATATCAATATATATTATTAGGAATAAATATATTGATTTTTGATAATATTATTAAGAATATATATTTTAAATTTAAAATTTTAAATCATATTATATATATATATATATATATATATATATATATATATATATATATATATATTTCATTAAGATTGATATATCTTCAAATTAAGATTAAGATAGTATGATGTTATCATGAAGATTGATACAAAGAGATATTTGAATTATCTCATAAGATCCTAAAATTTAGGAATATTTAGATTATATATATTGGTTTTGATAATTTCAAACCATAATATTAGAAATATATATTGATTTTGACAATAAATTGATGAAGTATATATATATATATATATATATTAGATTATGAAAATTTTAATCGCAAAGATATATCTTTAATTAAGATTCATATATTTTGAATTTCATTAAGATTCATATATTTTGAATTTTGATTAAATTTTATGATGTTTTGATAATTCATTTTTATGAAGATATATATATATCTTAAATCTGAATATTATAATCGGAAAAATATATCTTTCATTAAAATTCATATATTTTGAATTTAGATTAAATTTTATGAAGTTTATAATGAAGATTAACGATAAATTAAGGGATAAAGATCTCTAAAATTAAAATGAATTTTTGAATATTATTTAATAATGTTTATTAGATTTATGGATAGTTAGATTCTTGTTTAAATTTTTTCGTTAAAGGAGGAATTTTCTGTTTCAAATTCACGGTTAATTAAATATCTTTAGATTAGGGATATTTGTTGTAAATTAAATGATTGATACAAATAATCACCAAAGTAACAATGTTTGTTAAAATTAATTCAAGACAATTTTGAATGGTAGTATTGTGTAATTAATGTGATTATTATTATTTGGCCTAATAATTAATGATAATTAATTGACAGAGCATTAATACTTGTGATGATAAATATGTAATAATTATAAAGTCTTATTTATGTGAATAATTAATCCATCCAAAGATAAGATTGATTATTTGACATGTCTTATTATTAATGTTGGATCATTACACCAAAATACTATTAGGATAAATCATTATTTCAATTTAGTTGTTACTTAAGTTTATAATAAATGTGAGCAACTATTTTATTGAATATTCTAAGTGATTAAGGGCTATAAGTTCTATGATGTCAAGTTAAAGATAGTGTTTTATTTCTTTTAGACAAGACTGTAATATTTTTATTTTTGAGAATATTGAGTTTGAGGGGAGAAATGATTTTGTCTTTGAAATGATTTAGATCAATAATTCCTATTGAGGACGATTTGATTTATATCTCAAATGTTTTTTTGACATTGATAAGGATTTTATTCCTATTGATGATAAAGTCAAAAAAAATTAAGAGTAACAAGACAATATTGATAGTACAAAATCAATGATCTCAAAATCAAGTGTCTTTATGACAATCCAGTTTAATTGAATTACTCTTTAAGGGAAATTTATAGTACTCATTACATATTTTTATATGGAGTTTCACCATAATAGATATTAAGGAGTTTTTCAATAGAGACATTGAAAAACAATTTGGTGCAATGAGAAAACTTTGTGTCGAGAGACCAAATTAATATGGTTTGTAAATTAAAGACTTAAAGAAGCGTCTCGTTAGTGATACCATAAATTTCATAAAATAACAATTTTCTCTTTTGGTTTTAAGGTGAATTTAATTGATTATTTGTGTATCAAGAGTTTAGTGGGAGTAAACGTCTATTTATGGATTTATATATGGGTGACATTTTGTTTGTCATAAATTTACTTGACATAAAGTAGCCAATTCTTACGAGATATTTAAAAAGAACTAAGAATTAAATGCTCACATATAGAAGGTCGAAAAGTCTTGAGATCATTGAGTATTCTGACTTCAATCTTACGGGATGCCAAAACAGTATGAAATCCACTTCGGGTTATATTTTTCACTAGCTGGTTTTGTCATTTCTTGAAGAAGTGTCAAACAAACACTTATGACGTCATCTACTATTGTAGCGGAATTTGTGACATTTTATTAGTCATCAAATTAAGGAATAATGATATCAAGTTTCTTGTTATGAAAGAAATAATAAAAAGTGGATAGATTTCTATAAAATATTTATGTACAAACTCGGTGGTTATAAACTCATTTACAATGAGTTTATCGCCTAATGTCTTTCATGAGAATATTACTCATATGAGTATCATAGAGATCGACGATCTCTAACTTCAGTGGGAGTTTGTAGTTTGGTTGTCTTTCAGTTTAGTTATTTTATACATATTGAGAAACAATTTGGATCATGATTTATCCATACCAATCATGTTTGATAAAAATTAAAATTTTCCAAATACTTGAAAATTTTGAGTTCTTGAATTGGTCCAAATGAACAGCCAGTGTTCATGTTTTGATACCAATCAAGTATATATGAAGTATAAGTAAACTATTGGTAAGCTCCGTACACTTCAAAACAGCCTTAAAACCAAGAACTCAATTTTTGGCCATAAATTGTTTTGAATGAATTGATCATCACCCAAGTCTACTGATAATTTGGGATGATGTTTTAAATGTTCCTAGGAGATTTGTGAAGCCACCCAAGCCCTTGGATCAAAGAATTCAAGCCTCCATCAAAATTACAAAACATATAATTTTGATGTTCTTGAGGACCGAGAAATCTAACATAGGTCCGAAATTTCCAACCAGTGTTCTTCAACGAGGACTGAGAGGTCCGACCGATGTTCTTCATCTAAGAGCACGAGGTCCAACCAAGAATTTTTACATACGACTAAGAAGGTAGACCTGGGACCAAGAAGTCTCGCAGCTGATCGAGAACTATTGAACCCATAACCGATGACTTCCACCTAGGACCGAAAGGTCCAACCAAGAACTCAGACCTAGGACCGAGGAGACTCGCACCCGACCGAGAACTCCCGAACCCATGACCGATGCCTTTTACCTATGACTGAGGTGTCCGACCGAGAATTCTAGCTAAGGACTGAGAGGTCTTAACACCCCGACCGAGGAACTTCCACTCCCCAACCGAGGATCCTGAATTCAGACTGAGGGGTCTTCGACTTAGGACCGAGTGCTCTTAGGTCCGACCGATAAAATGAACTCAGGACCTAGGATACCGATCATAAAGCCTACTTGGTTCCTATTTTGAAATTCCAAAATTATTTTAGTAATTTTGGAACTCCAAAACATTTTCTAAAAATCCCAAGAAATTAGAAAATAATTTCAAATATTTTTGGGATGTTTCCACAAAAGATACTTTGACATATACTTATTTAGGATATATTTTTAAACTCTAATGTCTTTTAAATTGATATTCTTTAGGTATTTTCCTCCTTAGTTGTCATCAACAACATGTACCAGCATTTAAATAATTGTTGTTTAAATAACGCTAAAATATACACATGCCTATGACCGAAAGAATAATCGGTTAAAATAAAACGTTATAAAACCGATTTTCAAAAGCCAAATTTATAAGTAGAGATTGTTTTAAACGAGTACGGAGGATGAAGCGTGAAAGCCATTTCCTGAGCATCACCAAACTACGAATTAAAAGATACTCTAACAAAATATAAGTTTATACACGTATGCTAGTTTATTATTTTTCAAAAATTAATTGCGGACTTTATTTTTAAATAAATAATCTTTACATTAATTATTTTTAATTAATTTAAATAACTAATTTAAAAAATAAATCAAATTGTAATTTGATTACGGAAAATTCTCATAAGTTTAAACACAAAATTAATTATTTCTTACTTAATTTCTAAAACTGTCTTAAATTATTTAAAAAATTTTAAAATAATATTTTATTTTAAAAAGATTCTTAACATATAGTCCGATGTTGAAATTCTCGAATATCGAGGTTTTTCGGGTTACAATTATTATTTGTAAATATTAATTATTAAAAACAATACTTTATATGATAAAAAAAATAATAAATAATAAATAGATAAGATAAAGATTTAAATTCGTAGAATTTTTTAGAGTCCAAATTGGTGACCCTTATCCTTACTTAAAATTAAACTACTTTATTTTTTAATTACTTTATTTTCTTCTTTTTTATAAGTTTGGATAAATATGAAATTTTTTACAAAATCAGATAACAAAAAAATTTAACATACTTTATTTTTTTATTTTTTTTTTTTTATCTGTTTAGATAAACTTGTTTTTTTATTAAGAAAACAAATTGTTAGATGGTAAATAAATATAAAAATTATTCCAATTTAATGGATAAATTTAGTATTCTTCCTTATATATATTTATGTTATCTATTGAATAATGCAGTTTTTTTTTATTTATTAAAGTTTACTAATTTATATAGATTACAAAAATTAAAATTAAATTGTATGAATTCTTTTATTTAACCATATATTACATAAATCAATTAGATTAAAAAAGTAATGATCATTTATATTTGTAGAAATTACACTTTTATTATATTATCTTAAATAAAATTAATTATTTTTAAGAATCTGATTACAGATTTGCTTAATACTTTATGCAGTAATAATGTAGATTATAAACAAATAAGGCTAATTACAAATATTGGCACTATATATATTGTCAAATAATTAGAGCAAAATTTAAACAAAAATTAAAATTATTTATTCAAGTGCTTTAATAGAAAAAAATGATGAAACATTCTTCTCTAACTTTTATTTTCTTATTTTTTATTATATTGTCAGGTTGGTCTCTTCATCCAAAAATTATTAATTTTTTTTCATGATATTTTCAATAATTTTAAATATTTATAACCTTTTTTTCTTGCATATAGAAATGTATATTAGGTACAATTACATTGATATTGGCATCTAACGATAGATTAAGAGCAATAAAGACAAGTGGTGTGTAGATTAACTTGTGCTTTTAAGTGCAGATTTAATTTGTCACAATGTATTGATGGACATTGCAGTTGTGATTAATATGTTGAATTGTCAAGTTTGTTCGAAAGATAAAAATAAATAAATAATGATGAAACAGTTACTTGGAATTCATCATAACATGTTAAAAACGTGTATAATAACTAATCGAATTAAAAAATCCATAATAAAACCAAGAACACAGAATTTAAAAAATTCAATTTTCAAGCTTAAATATTAAAATTTCAATTTGATCAAACATGATTAAATTTGTTTGGGATTCATTATAACATATTAACAAACATGTATAACAACTAATTGAACCAAAAAAATAGGATTAAACTCAAGAACATGAGATTTTAAAAAATCTAGTTTTCAAATTTTAATTTTCAAAATTTTTAATTCAAGTTGATTTGATCTGATTTTTTTCAAATTCAAAGCTCATATATAATATATAGAATGATTCTAAACAAACAAATATCATAATCAATCTTAAGAACACGATCAAACCGATCAAACAATAAAATTTTAAAAACATTCAAATTATCAATTACAAATTGAAATACAAAGTTTATGGATTCATACCAACACTTGCATAACACTTCTTGGAGGTGTTGGAGGTTATCCAGAAGCCTTGATCGAAGCGGAAGTCTCCGTAAAAGGTTTTGACAAAATCCAATTCTTGGCCGGAATTTCAGACTTTGATTTCGACTGTTATAAGCTGCAATTATTTTATTTTCTACAATGATTTGGTCTACAGACCATGGGGGAGTATTTATAATAGGAAAATATCGGTTTAGGAGGGATAATTTTGAGTCAAAAATACCCTCTAGCGATCTTATCTCCAAAATGTGGCAGCCTTATCCATGATAGGTTAAGGCTGGAGGATAAGGGTGTCATGCAGATAATGATGAGGCGGAGACGTGGCCAAAATTTGATGAGATAAGGACGCTCGTAGCATGAGTTGTCCCTTCTAGAAGAATCGTACCGACGAGGTCGCGATTCCGGCGAGCCATGCGTCCTAACGGAGAAGAAGGTTGAAACAACACTGTTTTGGATGACATCGTCTTGCATTCCGTTAGGCGATCAATAGCTTGACTAATGGGGTTAGTTAGTCCCATTAGTTGATTCAGTATGGTAGCGTGCGCGTGGCTCCGCTACATCCATCTGCGTGGAAACGTCTAGACTGTTGGATGAAGTGTGGGGTTAGTCTGTCTCGTTAGTTGATTCACCTGCTGTAAAGATTAACAATAATTTCTGTAGCACCAGATTATCGGATTTTATTTTTATTTAAAAGATTTATTAAAATCAATTTTTAATTCCTTTTAAGTTCATTTCTTCACCAAATATTTCACAAAATATATTTCTGGAATCATAATAAAAATTAGTATCATAATTTATTTGTTTTGATATTTTTTTGAGAATTTTGGGGTATTTATTTTAATTGTTTTAAAACATAATTAAACATAATTCATGATTTAATGACAATTAAATATTTTTAACC
Source organism: Impatiens glandulifera (assembly GCF_907164915.1). Lineage (NCBI taxonomy): Eukaryota > Viridiplantae > Streptophyta > Magnoliopsida > Ericales > Balsaminaceae > Impatiens > Impatiens glandulifera. Next base: position 30,464,966 of record NC_061862.1, on the reverse strand, counting down.
TCTTCTTTGGTATATTTTGGGTAAATTAAATACAATATTTATCCTCAAATTATTTTTAGAATTTTGAATAATTTTCTTTAATTAGAGTTTAATTATCCCAATAATTAACCATTGGTATTGACTGAAATTCACTCTCTATTGGTTTTCCGAAATGTCTAGACAATCATTGCTCAAATAATTTTAAATATGGCATCACTTCTTGAGCTATGAGTGTTGACATATATAATTTTAAAGATGACTCTCTATTTTAAATAATTTTTACTATATTAAGTCACTCGAAATAGAAATTTAAGAAATTATGATCTCTTCATTTCTTATTCAATATATTTAAAAGTCCATTATATAAAAGACTAATATTGTTTAAGCATAACATCAAAGTATTGCATGCAAAATATATGGATGAGTGAATATTTAAAAATTACAAATTTTAAATAAAAACAATTTTACAATCAAATATATGGTCTTCAAGTTCGTCAACTTGAAGACGTCATCTTCATAAATAAAGCAAAATATATAAGGGAATTGCTGATGAAATTTGGCATGGATAACTTCTCAGCTGCTTCCACCCCCATGAAATCATCTAGAAAGCTGGACAAAGATGAAGATGGTTAGTCTGTCGATATAACCTCCTACAAAGGAATCATAGGATCTTTATTATATCTAACAGCTAGTCGACCAGACATCTTGTTTGTTGTCGGCATATGTGGAAGATTTCATGCTAATTATAAATAATCTCATTACATAGATGCTAAGAGTATTTTTAAATATCTAAAGGGAACTCAAAATGTTGGATTGTGGTATCCGAAAGATTCCAGTTTCAACTTAATTAGTTACGTTGATACAGACTATGCAGATTGCATGATCGATCAGAAGAGCACCAATGGAACGTGTCATTTCCTTGGTGATCATCTAATCTCATGGTTTAGCAAGAAGTAGACGTCTATCGCTACGTCTACTGTAAAAGAAGAATATCTTGTCGCAGGCAACTGATGTGCTTAGTTGTTGTGGGTCCAACAGCAACTGAGAGACTTTGGCATCTAAGAAGACGAGTCTCTTATCTTTTATGACAACATCAGCGCTATCGCGATCACATATAATGTGGTGTTTCACTCTTAGACGAAGTATATTGACATCTGACATCACTTCATTCGGGATAATGTTGCTTAGAAGCATATTCGGCTAGAATATGTGCCAACGGATCAGTAAGTGGTCGACATCTTCACGAAGCCACTCTCCGAGACTACGTTTTCTTACTTTAGAAATATTTTGGATCTTTTATATTTAAACTAATTTAAATATGCACAAATTTAGGGGGAATTTGTTGACTCGTTGATAAGACGGGCGTGTTAAGATGGATGTTTTAAATCGTGCTGAAAAGAACATTCGTCTAAAGACAGGCTATGCTTAATTAGCATACAATTTAAGCATAATCAAACGTGAAGATGTTAGCCAGACGTCTACTGACACAATTGTTGCTATAAGTCGGTAGATGCATTCAGAACAGAAATCTCACTAACCTTAAATGTAAGATATGCGCACAGTCAGACGTCTATCTAGAGAATATATCTCAGACGTCTCGTCTTAAGCTGAATGGGACAATTGTCTTAATCTTATTTATACGATATCGTTTTATTCCTTCTTAAACAGTGAACAATCACATTTTAAAATATTGGAGGGAAAATATTTATTTGATCTTATTTTATAAATACCTTCAACAACGAATAACATGAAGAAACGTGTCTATCAAGTTTTTTTAAATATGACCAACATGTCTGACGGTTCATTACTATACGCATGACCTTAAATGATGTCTCTTATTAATGACGTATTTTTAAATAATATCTTTTAATAATGTCTTTTATGTACTAAATAATGAAGGTTTGTTTTAATGGCTTCGTTTGAGACACGTGCCGATTATAGTTTATAAAAGGGTGTTTTTGATGCAAAAAGAAGTCTCACTTTTCTCTTGCCCTTTCAAACCCTAATTCCTCTATGCCTTCACTCTAGAAAAAGTTTCTTCTTCAGCATTCATTTAAACCCTAAAATGTCTAAGATGATTTCTTTTGCTCAAAACACAATACAGGTAGACTTTGAGTTAGTGTATACTTTTGGGTTGTCGGCGATGGTGGTGATGTTTAGAACTCTGGAGGCTTCCGGCCTTAGGAAGTTCCTAGGCGGTCATTTCATTCTTTATGAACTGGAGGTTCGTGAGTCTTTGCATCCGCAAAGATGGTTGGTGACTCCATCACAGCAACGGTGAAGGGCGCTAAAATATCTCTCTTTGAAGATATTTTTGCTCAGATTTTTGGGCTTCAGAAAGAAGGCCTTATAGCCTTCGACGATATTCCGGCCGAGGACATCTCGGAAATGCGAAACGTCTTCTCGAATGTCTCTGGCCTAATTATGAATCACGGGATGAAGAAATATATGAAATCGAAGTTCTGTCTCCTAAACGATTTAGTATCTAAGTCTATCCAGGAGAGAGTAGGGTCGTTCGATGCCTACACCCAAGAAATATTTGAGTTTATGGTGGCCACATCGAAGGGATGTCCATTAACTGGTCGTCCATCATGTTCTTCACTATATGCCTGATGGTATCTATGCCGAAGAAGTAGAATGTGGACTTCTCAGTCCAACTCAGCAAGGTTCTTGAGCACCTGTAGGTGCCCTTGTGCACATGTGCCAATATTAACGTTAGTAGCATTATGACCTGCAACACGGCTGGAAACTACATTATTAGGATGAAGACGGTCAAGGAGGCCAAGTCCACCTCATCCGCTCCATAATCTAGTGGTCAGTCGACCACTCCATCTAAGCGCCCAATTGCTTTTGGTCGTAAAACTCTAGCGAAGAGGAGAAAGCTAATGATGCAGGAGTCGATTGCGAGTTGAACCATTCAGAAGCGCACTTCTGTCGGAGAAACCACTAAGGTTGACTCCTTCGTGAAGAAAGAGAGACTGGCGGACTCCTCTATTGCAATGCTACATCCTTTGGTAGCATTTGTCTTGCCTCTGACCGAAGTGTATGATGTGGAGTCTATTGTGAATCAATTTGAAGAACCAGCGTCTGCCAAGCCTGTTGGCTAGACAACTGATTCTCTTGCAGCAACGTCATTTGAAACACCAGCTACTGAGACAACTAGTCCTTTTATTGTTGAGGAAAGGCCCACGGGTGACGTTGTTGTTGTTGAATCAGCTACTGAGTTAGCTCCTCTTATTATTGTTGATACGTCTACAGACAACCCTACTGTTGTCCCTATAGTAGAAGCGGTGGTTGAGGCTGTTGGTCAGACAATTGCTTCCCTGTTGCCCCTCAGTTTGTTATTGAAACACTAAGGGCAACAGTTCCCATGTTCGGCTCCTCTCTAGTTGCCATTAGAAGGAAGATTCTAGCAGCCCATGACATAACATTCAGGGAACATGTTCCCGTTGCCAAACTTGTCGAAGTCATAGTAAAGGTAAAGGACCTTTGGTCGAAGACCCTAAGCCTCTCTCAGAGGTGCATCAATTACTTGACCTCGTCATGGAGGAGGTTGAGTTCACTACCTCTGAGAGAATAGAAGCCTTCGTCAAATGGAGTAGCATAAGGCTTCATTAGAAGTTCAATAAAGTAATCCATGGTGCTAATTTGAGTAAGTAGTGGAAGACGCTGCTCATGTTGGAGAAATCGGTCCTCTTTTGGCCCCATACCAATGAAGTTCACGAGGCTCTCAAGAGAAGAGAGCTTGTTGCTGCAATCGCTAGAGGACGAGCCATGTTCCCCATTCTAAACCAAAGGGAGGCTAACTACAATCCTTAGGAGAAAACGGCCTTGGTAAACGACAAAGTTAATAGCCTTCTACAAAGACTCCTGGACTCATACAACTCAACAACTCTACGCTTTCTTCATGGTACAAAGTCGTCCAAGACTGGAGAACTTTGCAATAAGGCGTCCCGGGCTGAGCTGAATACCTCGGATGCCGAAGTGGAGCTGACTTTCATTGAGAAGTTGTAGCCTTCTCCTGCTCAATCTGTTGAGGAGAGTTGTTTGCCTGATCTTCTCAGTACTGAGCAGCAGCATATTCCTACTACTGAGCAGTAGACTCCTTTACCTGAGCAGTAACAGCTCCTTGCATCTGAAGAGCAGCACAAATTCCTTTCTACTGAGAAGGAGTTGTCTCAAACTACTGAGCAGTAGCAGCTCTCCTCCTCTGTTGAGGAACACGTTTCAATAGTTACTGAGGAGCTCATCTCCCCGGTTCAAGAGAAGGAGCTCTCCTCTGCTCTTCATTAGCTCCTCTCGTCTGAGCAGAAATCATCTGCTGAGAAGGAGCCTTCTACGGCTGTTGAGAAGCTTTCAACTCTTGTCTCCAATAAGGCCTCTTCTATTCAAACAGTCTCATCAGACAAGTAGACATCTAAAGAGAAGCAACCCTCCCTCAAGTCCACACGCTCCACCCTTTTAAAATTCAAGAAGTCTCACTCTGATAAATCTCTCAGTTTTGAAGAGGTGTTGGGATTTCTCAAGGATCTATGTGCTGAAATATAAGGAGTAGACGACGAGTCTTGGGCATTGGTTAGCGTGTCTCGAGTCCCATCTCTAAAGTCATCTTTTATTCAGTTAAGTCATCAAGCCTCTCCTCTTCGCTCCATCCCTGCTAGTTCTCACATTGTCTCTTTGGCCCCCACTTCCCTTGAGGAATCCTCTTGGGGAACAAATGATCTCATTAACTTTATTATCAATGCTCTTGCGCCTATGCAACAGAGCATTGATACAATCTTTAGTAAGTTCGAGATTCTAAAAGAGCAGACTACTTTGAACGCAGATGTTACTACTACTGTAGCCCTTGCTCAGGGAGATGCAATCAAAGATATATCGAGAACTTTGGGTGAAGTAACGATGATCAAGAATCAGTTGACCAGGATGAAGACCACTATGCTCAATAACAATGTCGATCTTTATAACCAAACAAAGTCAACATTAGAAGCGTTTGGCCTTCAGCTTCTTGAAATGTCGAATTCTCTCAAGATAGTAGATGTTGAGCGCATCAAAACTGCTAATGAGGCAACTAGGCTTGTTGTAGATATAGATGTTGTTGCACCATGCATTCAAGGTGCTGAAACTATGTATATAATGTTAAAAAGAAGGAAGATATCAATCGAGGGGGAACGAGTCGTGGATGAGGTCGAGGTATTCGAACTAGAAGGAAGCCAGACCGAGGAGGAGGCAGTGCAGACCAAGGTCGAGGTAGAGGTGAAGACCGAGGTCGAGGCTGAGGTGTAGACCGAGGAGGAAGCCAAAGTGCAAACCGTGGTCGAGGTCGAAGTCGAGGCTGGGAAAGATATCTACGACTAAAAAGGGTGGAATCTAAAACCTTGTATACTTTATATATTTCATACTTATATACATATATTATTTATTTCTTGTTAATTTCCGATTTTTTAACTTAGTTTTAACATTATCAAAAGGGGGGAAATTGTTAAATCAAGTTAAATAAAGAAAAAAAATTAATTAAAAGAGAATGATTAATTATGGAAAAATGTTTTAATTGAGTAAAATAAACTTAAGTGAATAAGTTTAAATCAATACGACATAGTTTTAATAATGTGTTCATGAGGAAAACTAAGTTGTGAAATTATCTTGCGCAGGTACGCCTCAAAAAGCGCGAGAAGACGTCTATCTTCAACAGACGCTTTATTCTGGAGTAGTGTGCGACAAGACGTCTCTCTTCAACAGACGCTCTAGTTTGAAGAAGTGCGCGAGCAGACGTCTCACTTCAACAGATGCCTTGGTCTGAAGAAACATGAGCAGACGCCTTGCTTTAGTAGTCGTCTGAAAAAGCATTCGCCTATCTACTTAAGCTCATCAGCATAGAGAACAACAGTGTTCGTTATCAGTCGTCTGTCAAGTCAACTTAATACGCTAAACTTTCACGTAATCAATTATTCCTTTAGTTCGTGTTGTACCTTCTAGTACACCACGTTCTATAGAATATTCTGCAATACAATCTGGTATGCCACGATCCAACGAATATATTTTTATGTACGATCTCGTACACCTGACGTACATCCTACGGAAACCTGACATGTATCCAAGTGAAAATTTTGACTGTTGCTACGACTTCAATATAAAAGGTGATCAGAGTACAACGACGAACACCTTTCTACTCTCAATTACCTGAACTCTCTCTACAATCATTCTGAAATTCACTAAGCTAAGCTGAGTAGTTGTTTAATGTTTTACTTGAGTGTATTTTCAGTATTATAAGTTGAATAGAGATTGTTTGTTCAATAGAGTGAAAGCTAGGAGTTTAGAAACATGCAACTGTTAAGTCATGTGTTTTTGACTGGGTTTGTGTAGTTGCTATACGAATCAAAGTTTCTAGTGAAAACTTCTGGAAACAGAAGAAGGGTGACGTAAGAGTTTTATCTCCGAACATCCATAAAACTCCTTGTGATATTTCATTTCTGCATCTTATAATCAATCATCTGCCCTTTCAAATTTAGCAAACACTTCCACACTTGAATCCGTTCAAGAGTTTGCGACTATTTGTGAAGAATAAAACAGATTTTAATCTCTAACAAGATTCAAATCGAATTAAAAATCACAACAATATTCAACTCCGCCTTCTATTGTTATAGGCGATACTAACAAACTGACATATCTTCAAAAGTTATGGAAACACTAGTGTCACTTCGGGATCTAATGAAGTAAATGAGCTCACGAAGATATAAAGTGCTTCTTCATACAAATTTGGTGTGAAAGTTTTGTTAATGATGAATCAGTAAAGTTAATGAATGATGACTTGTTGTACTCCAAAGATGGTGAAATAAGTGATAGATAGAGCGAATTTCCTATAGAAAAGTGTAGATGGGAAAAGTATAAGTTCACTTAATATACCATTTTCACCAGCTAATTAGTATCCAGTATATGAAAAAACAATGCATAATTAAGCTAATCGCATTGTTATTAGATAGAGAGAAGAGAAAGAAAAAGAGATAGAGATAGAGATGATTACATCCTCGACCTCCTCCGATGACGACGATAGTAGCTCTTCCTCTTCCTCCTCCTACGAAGAAAAATGTATGTCAACTCTGCGTTTAATTAGATAAAGTTTTCATATCTACATAATTGAAGTTGTTTAGGCAGTTGGGAACCACATTTGATCTATTATGGGTTACCGAGAAGAATAAACCTTGAAACCGACAATATTTCACACCCAAAATGACGATAGATGATGAAACTGACATATATTAAAAACTTCTGGAAACACTAGTGTTACTTCAGAATCTAGTGATGTAAATTAGCTCACAAAGTTAGAAAGTGCTGTATGAATTTTGTGTGAAAAGTTTTGTTATTGATGAATCAGTAAAGTTAACGAATGAGGACCTGTTGTACTCCAAAGATGGTGAAATGAGTGATAGATAGAACGAATTTTCTATAAAAAGTATAGATGGATAAAATATAAGATCACTTAATATAGAAAATATCAGTTAATATAGCATTTTCACCAGCTAATCAGTAACCAATATATGGAAAACCAATGCATAATTTAAGTTAATCGCATTGTTATTAGACATAGAGAAAAGAAAGTCTAATAACAATAATTTAAATATATTTAAGTAATATATATATATATATATATATATATATATATATATATATATATATATATATATATATTGTAAAATTACCTCTCTATCTACCGTAGAAGGAAATATGAAAAGTCAAACAATTTCGAGAATGAAATGTTATCAGTAACAAATCAATCAGACTATTTGATTTGCTATCCGAGAATGAAATGTTTTCAGTGATTTGTTATTTAATCTAGACTTCTTATCTACTCAAAACAATAAGTAAGCAATAAAATTCACTACATATTTTCTCCCTCAAAATTATATATATATGACAAAATAAAAATAATAGCAATAGTTACTTCTTTGTCTGATCAAGTGCAAAATATTTCCCCAAGTGAAACCAAATTAAGTCCAAACATTTTGTGATGAAAACCAAGAATAACACAAATGAGTCTCGTATATCAAATGAGTCTCATATATCAAATGAAACTCCAACATAAGCCGCTAGTAAAGTTTCTTCTAGCAAAGTGAGTCCCACACAATAAACTCTCTTATATATGCATTAACAAAGGAGTGTTAGACAATTTTTCAGCAGCAGACATCAAGAAGCTTCTAACACCTACCCATTCACCAGTTGATTCATATCAAACAGAACATTATTAACACTCTTGCAGACCTAGTATTATGAATGAGAAAATCCACTGAAGCACCATCAAGACAAAGAGTTAAATGCCTATCATTGTGGAATATGACATTTCCCATGCATCTCAATTAAATGACACCATCCAACCAACTGCATGGATATCAAGAAGCATTCCAATAAAGGTACAAGATTAGGGATCAAACCAAAGATTTCACCAAGTGTTCGTAGCCATCCCTCAAATTTCCCTAGAACAAATAGAAAGGAAAATGAATAGCTAGCAAAATGGCATGGGAGAACTTGTTCCAGGGATAGTACAACCGACCTGACATTAGTCATAACTCATAAGCAAAGTATTTCATCCTTTCCTTAATTGGTAAATCGTGATCTCCTATGGAAGAAAATAATTGAAACTCACCGTATGGAAAGACCTAGGGTAAATAGTTAGAACAAGCGGGTGTATTGAAAACGGTATCGGGAATAGAGTGGCTTTAATTGTATCTACAATCCTTGTTCCAGTAAAAACAAGTCATCTCCTACCAAAAAACTAACCCCGGTATCAAAGAAAGAAATAATGAAATCAGCATAACCATAATAACAAAAGTTGATAGAAAGAATGACAATCTTATCAATAAAATTTAGGTCTGTTTGATCAGAAATCTTCCTCAACTTCAGAGAAGAAAATAGATTCAATGATGAAAAAATCAATTAGAAGAAATAAGATCAGCAAGCTAAAGATCGGAAGAAGAAGAAGAAAGAAGATCGAATCGTCTGGCAGCAAGATGTCGGATGCATAATGAAGCCAATATTTATATAGTTTTGGGTTCATAGAGCTTATATAGGATCAACGTACGCGGTTTCTTAATATTATATTAATAATTCATTTATTTAAATAAGTAAAAGAAATTCAATTCTATAATAATTTATAAACTTATAAAATATAATTTAACTATTTTAATATTTTATTTAAATAATATAATATTATAAACAAAATCCTGCTCATTGCATATATTTCAATTTATCTGTTAAGGAAAAAAAATTGTTTTCAAATTAATCTTTTTTCATTATATTATCCCAATTAATTTTAAAAATTGCCAATATATATATATATATATATATATATATATATATATATATATATATAACTAACTAATTAGACAAAAACCTTTTTTATTAAAAAAACAATACATCAACAAATTTTAAATAGACGATATCTTAATGATTTAAGTGAAAACATGTTAAAAATAATAAATATATTATTAAACTTATTTTTAAAATAAATAAAAAAATTAAAATAAAATAAAAATACAAATATTATGTCAACAAATTATAATTTAATATATTAGTTAATAAAACATAATATTTATTTTAATTCTTTTTTATTTAATGTATTAAATTATAGATATGTAATAGTCTTAATTTATTTGTTCATATATTAATTTTAGATATTATCAAATCAATTAAAATATTGAATACTTAAATTTCAAATATTCTTACTTGTTAATTCAATTTTTTATCCCTTAATATTAGGTGGAGAAAATTACCAATATTAAAGGTATACCGAAAATAAGGTATACCTTAAGGTAAGGTAAATGTAAGAATTTTTTGTATACCGAAATTAAGGTATATCGAAACAAGGTATACCGAAATCAAGGTAAGGTAAAGGTATGCATTTTTTGCGTACCAAAATTTTAAGTAAGGTATAAGGTATGAATAAAATATTAAGGTATACCGTACCGACTCATTCCTACTTAATATTTAAGTCATTAATTAGTTAATATTTAAATATTAATTTTTAAGTTTATCAAACACATCTTTGATTAAAATCTAAACTAGTAATAAATTTAGACATTTTTAATCTATGATCAAAAGAAGTGATTGTACAAAATAATAGGTATAAGAGATTTCAATAGGTATAAAACTGAACCTACCGATAAAATCTTCAAAAAATTTCATTATATCTAAAAAAAAAAAGTATGAAAAACTCTTGTCTCGAAAGATGTGATAAAGAAGATGTGATGTTTACAATATAATTTGAATCTTCTTGATAATCAAATTATGAAACATTAGAAAAATATTAATTAGAAAAATATTAGTTAAATTAAGATTTTGAGTCAATTGTATATAAGTTACTTAATAATAAAAGTTTATTAATTAAATTGTTGATAGATATTTTAATATGATCAATAATTAGTAAAGTAAATCACAGTTAAGAAAGATATTTTGAAATGATTCAATCACTCATTAAGGAATCTAGTTAATAATCAGAAAATTCTTTTTAATTAGATTTGTTGGATATATTTTAGAATATTATGTTAGTAACTAAATTGAGAAAATGTTTAGCAAAATATTTTGAAATTGGTTAATTAAGGCAGAGAAAATAGTTATTTTAATTAAATCTCGTGTTATATATATATATATATATATATATATATATATATATATATATATATATATATATATATATATATATTTATATTATATTATGTAGATTGTTTTAAAAAAAATATAACATTGATATATGGTATAAATTAAATTGTTAACAATCATTTATTTATTTTATTTTTAATTCGAATAAAATATTAAATATTTAGTATGTATAACCATCAAATATATTTATATACTTATATATTTATGTTGCTTAAAACTACTATTAACAAATTATTAACGTTTGAAATGTATACACGAGCGTGCTCGTGTCGTGTCTATACTCATGTTGTGTACATTCGACTCGTGACCATGTTAAGATTATATAAACTCATAATCGTGTTATTACTATGTTGTCTCGTGCTTGTGTCGTGTCGTGTCAACACGTATAAGACCCGAGTGAGATAATATTGTATAGTGTCGTACCGTACTAATATCGTGTTGGTTCGTGTTAATCCAACCTATTGATTTAGTATTATCAACATAATTCTTTCTATTTTAAATTATTTTTACAACATTATTTTTTATAATAAATGTTATAATAATTATTTTTTTTACTCAAAACTATTATTTGAATCATCATACAAAACTATTTAACCTGTCAAATTTTCTAAATTTTATATATATACAAATAATTTCAGAGTGGAGGCCAAGTTGGCGGTGCTAAGATGGATCCATCCATAACTATAAGTATAAACAAATTCAAAAAAAAAAATGTATAGGAAGAGTTGAAATTATGGCTAACTTATTAATTATTAATGTTATTTTGTTTGACATGTCTGATCTAATTGAGTTAAGTATTTAGCACGAATAAAACTATTAACAACCAAATATATTTATATACTTATTCATGTTGCTTAAAGGTACTAATAACAAATTATCCAATGTTTCGTGTGTATACTCGTACTTGTGTCGTGTTTATACTTATTTTGTGTCTGTGTTGACTCGTAACCATGTTAGGATCGTATAAATTTATAATCGTGTTATTATCATGTCGTCTTGTGCTTGTGTTTTGTTAACGCAAGACCCAAGTGAGATAATATTGTATCTGGAAGGGAGTTAGGCTCAGACTCTTGCAATCCTAAATCGATTGGGTTTGGCAATAAATTAAGTAGAATGGGATTTGACAGTTCCGAAAAGTTGGGATTTGTTTTTAGGGTGTCTTGAGTGAAAGAACCATAACAAAGTAATAAGAGAAGATGATCCTTGATACCATTATCCTAGAATTTGTTGTCATATTAGTTGTTTACTGGTAAGGAGAATACTACAATGTTTATATAGCTAGGTAATAAGTATAGGATAAGGTTGATAAAGAAAATGACATCTCTTATTATTATTTATTTAATAAATACTTCAAATATAGTGAATCCAAACTACTATCATATTATAGTTTACTTTACTTTGAAATATCTAGTTATTTTACATTTATATTTGGAACTTAACTTTAATCTTTTTCATTTTAATTTTGGTTTCCATATTCTAGGTTTTTTAAGCATTTTTAAGCAGGAACTTCCTTCCTGCTGGCCCATTGTGAATAAAAAAAACCGTGAGTTTATTTTTTTTTGTAAATTTTATATGAAATGTTTTTGGCATTTTTTCAAGTTCATCAACTTTGAGTTGTGTAGGTAATATCAACATTTATACTACTTAGCGTCGTCTACTTTTATTTTGGGATTGTTGCACTCATTGTTTCCCGTAACGTGTGTTTCAGTTTTTTTGTGTTCTTCCTCAATTATTTTATCCATTTAAATTAATTAGTTTGTTTTGTTGTAGGCGGTTGAAATTAATTACCGTTACGACGATGAGTGTATACCTACAGAGTTCGGTGACAAAAATGTTGAGTACATTCAATCCAGTAAAAATAAAAAATTGTAGCCAAACATTGACGGTAATATATATGATAACTTGAAGGTTAATTAAGAATTTAGAGCAAAGAAATAAATTATAACTAATTAATTATTGCATTTTGATGTCGGGTATATTAATATCTAGTGTCCAAGGATATATTCATGTTGTGTCTATGTCGACTCGTGACTGTGTTAAGATTATATAAACTCGTAATCGTGTTATGAACGTGTCGTCTCGTGTTTGTGTCGTGTCAACACGTATAAAACCCGAGTAAGATAATATTGTATAATGTCGTACCGTACCAATATCGTGTCGATTCGTGTTGATCCAATCTATTGCTTTAATATTATCAACATAATTCTTTCTATTTTACAACGTTATTTTTATAATAAATATTATAATAATTATTTTTTACTAATTTTTTTTATTTAACTCATCATACAAAACTATTTAACAATTCAAATTTTCTAAATTTTATATATTTATAAAAAGTTTCAGAGTGATTCGGTAGTGAGTGAGCAAGAGGATCTTATGGTATGGATGAGGAAAGCGCCTCTTCCCATGTTTAGAAAGTTGTACAAGGGAATATAGAGTTGATCTTAGAAAAGGATGTAAAATTGATGTGATTATCGATAACCTCTAAACACCTACAATTTCAATGGCAAGAAAGCTCCTCCTTTCCACTGCTAGCTTTATCGGTTGGAGGCGGGCTATGGTTTCTCATTGCACTGACTTTCATAGGGGTGAGAAAATTACTGATATTAAAAGTATATTCAAAATATTGTACCGCAATATATCAAAAATATCGATTTTTAAGGTATACCGAAAAACAGGTAAGGTATGATACCATACCAAAATTATTGGTACGGTAAAGGTATGAGATTTTTAAAATTTTGGTATATCGAGATATACCGATATACCGAAATAGTATTTATAAGTTAAAATATATATAAATATATATAATACTTATAAGAAAATAATTAAATATATTTGATATTAATTTAATTATAAAAATATAATTTTTTGAATAATATCAAAATATAATTATACTAAAATATTATTCAATATATGCAATCTCTACATTATCGATGTGATTGATTTTTTAAGTTAATATGTTTTTTAGGTATCAAATGTATAATACCGACACCGTACCAAAATTAAGGTATACCTAAATCAAGGTAAGATAAATGTATGAATTTTTTGTATACTGAAATTAAGTTATATTGAAATCAAGGTAAGGTAAATGTATGCATTTTTTGCATACCGAAATTTTAGGTAAGGTATAAGGTATGAATAAAACACTAAGGTATATCTTACCGACCCACGACCTAGACTTTCATTCTCATCAACCATTTCAAGTCAAGGTCATTACTTTTTCTTCTTCTATATATCTTCCTTTATTAATCTACTTTCACTTCTTTAATAAAATGTAGGAGACCTGGAGATTTATCCAGCTTGTCATGGAACCAGCCTCCATGAGCTTCTACCAAAGTTATTGATTATCTACTTCTCCTCTAGACTAGAGTCGGACAAAATGTCATATCAATATAAACCGACACGATACAACATGATATTAGTACAAAATGACATGATACGATATTATCTCACTCGGGTCGTGGGTTGGACACAACATAAACACGAGACGATACGATCACGACACGATTATGAATTTAAACGATTGTAACACAGTCACGAGTCAACATGGACATGACACATGTATATACATGACACAAGCACGAGTATACACACAAAACGATATACACACAATTAGTCACATAACTTAACCTACTCAACTTTATATTAATATTTTATCTAAAATTATTTACATTCTCATTCGATTAATAAATTATTTAATTTTATAAATATAATATATATAATTAAAGCTCAATATACTAAATTAAAATATTAACTTAAAATAAAATATAATAAAAATAAATAAATTATATGAATAGAAGTTTGAGTCTCCTAATAATTTTCTCCCATATTATTTTTATAATTTATTTATTTTTAAAATTTAAAATTATTTTGTAATTTTAATTATTATTAATCCATTAAATTATAAATATATGATAATAATTTAATTTTAATAATATATTTATAATTTATAACAACATTTTCATTAACTTATAATATAATAATATATATTTATAAATATGTCAACTATAAATTTATTTTAATTACTACCACATTTCTCATTTTCTTCTCCAAACTACCCACACACATGTACATTAACATTCTTAAATTATCATGTATTTTTTAATATATTTATATTTTCATTCAATTAATAAATTTTATAAATTATTAACTAATTTTATTTAAATAATTATTTGTTAGTTTTAAAATATATTTTAAATAATTGATATATAAATTATTATTTATGAAACTATAAATTAAAATTTATATCTACACGCTCTTACATATTTAAGATATTAATTATTTTTTTAAATAATATATTTCACACATTTAACTTATTAAATTAATTTAAGTTTTCTAAATTAAAAAAGTAAATTAATATTATATTTATAATTTTTTAGTAACAATATAATTTAATATATATATAAATAAATAATGAACATGAGTGTGTCAAGACACGACGTGACGCATATGAAAACGGACATCGACAAGACACGATTATGTCGAATTTCTAGTGTCGGAATAACACGAAACACGAATTTAAATAGGAGTTACCAAGACACAAATAAACTCGTAAGCATGAATTAACACGACACGAAAGAGTCTGTGATCATAATATTTTGAGTGAATCAAAACACGACACACATAAGATTGAGACACGAAAAATTAAAAGTCTACACGACTTGTCCGAATCAAATACGACCGTTTATGCACGATGCTTATCTCTACGTTATTTTGGTTTGAATACAATAGAGTCAATAGAGAATTATCTTTATTTCACTTGTTGTTTCTATGCATGCTTCATTCCTTTTATTTTGTTGCTTTAAATTTGAATTTACATTTATAATATTTTCTCATACTATTTTTAAAATAATATTACGATACCTTTGTTTAGGAATATTTGCTCTACCTCTTCCTCATAATTTTGAGTTAGATAATATTTATTTTATTATAAAAAAAGGCACCAATGTTTATATAAATTGAGTTATTAATTTCAAGACATTTGAGTACCCCAATATTTTGGGGCGAGTTCGGGTCTTTAGGATTATTCAATACTCAATATTTGTCATGCATAATCATCCCTCATAAAAATAAAAAATAAAAACACTATTCCACAAATAAATAAATAAACATTCTTATTTTTCTTTTTTATTGACTTGTTAAAATTATTTTAAATTAGAAAAATCATTTTTTCAATATTAGTTAATATATTTTGAGACATAATTTTATATTGGATTAGTTATTTGAATAGGCTTTATTATATTCTATTATACAACGGATCATATGATTTTTTTTTGTTATAACTAAATCGGTATAACGTTGTTTTGATTTGGATTTCAATATTCATCTCCAATCAATTTCAGATTAGAAAAGTATGAAAAACTCTTGTCTCCAAAGATGTGATCAAGAAAATGTGATGTTTACAGTATAATTTGAATCTTATTTATAATCAAATTATGAGAGATTAGAAAAATATTAATTGAATTAAAATTTTAAGTCAATTGTATACATTACTCAATATTAAAAGATTATTAATTAAACTAGCATGTATCACATGCATTTGCACGAGTAATAATATAAAAAATCGTGAAAAAACTATTACGGTAAAATTTTTATGGCGGGTCAACCTACAATCCGACGCAAATATTCATTTACTCTTACATATATCCAAATTAACCACAACTCTCGACCCGGCAATCCGGACACTTTAAAAATAAAACATCATTATATATATATAGATTAGTTAGTTAAAAAGTTGAACTTATATTGTTAAAATGTCACGCGTTTATCAAATTTTGGGTTCAACTTAAAATATAAAGTGTTATTAACTTAGTTGGTTAAAAGATTGTACTTGTTTTGTTAGGTTGCAAGTTCGAACCATACCTATAGCATTTTTAAATTTTTTTTAACCATTTTAAGTTTATGGGCGGGTCAACCCACAATCCGACCCAAGTATCCATTTACTCTCACATATATCCAAATTAACCACAGCTCTCGACCCGACAATCCAGACACTTTAAAAATTAAACATCATTATATATATAGATTAGTTAGTTAAAAAAGTTGAACTTATATTGTTAAAATGTCACGCGTTTATCAAATTTTGGGTTCAATTTAAAATATAAAGTGTTATTAGCCTAGTTGGTTAAAAGGTTGTACTTGTTTTGTTAGGTTGCAAGTTCAAACCATACCTATAGCCTTTATAATTTTATTTTTAACCGTTTTAAGTTTATGGGCGGGTCAACCCACAATCCGACCCAAGTATCTATTTACTCTCACATATATCCAAATTAACCACAGCTCTCGACCCGACAATCCGAACACTTTAAAAATTAAGGATCATTATATATATATATAGATTAGTTAGTTAAAAAGTTGAATTTATATTGTTAAAATGTCACGCGTTTATCAAATTTTGAGTTGAATGTAAAATATAAAGTGTTATTAGCATAGTTGGTTAAAAAGTTGTACTTGTTTTGTTAGATTGCAAGTTCGAACCATACATATAGCTAGGGTTGTGCATTGGTGGTTTAATCCGAAATCCAATCCGCCTAAATACTAATTCGGATTGGATTAGGATTATCCAAACTATCTAAATAAAAATATATTTTTTAATTAATCTTTTTAAAATTAAATTTCATCTCAATATAATATATATTTTACTTATCATCACTCACAACGATATTTTTTTTATTATTCTTTTTATTACTTTTTTCAGATTCAAGTTTAATAATAATAATAAATTCGAATTTTTTTAAAAAAAATTGTTGACTAATTTGAAGCTGATATATATAAATATTTTTTAGTTTGGATTATCCAAACCATTTTCAATCCAATCCGTATCTGATCCGTATTAATTAGTAAAATGGTTTGGATTACAGATTGGATAAACTTAGTTTGGATTTAATACAGATCGGACAAAACGGATTGGTTTTACCCATTTGCTCACCCCTACCTATAGCATTTATAATTTTATTTTTAACCGTTTTAAGTTTATGGGCGGGTCAACCCACAATCCGACCCAAGTATCCATTTACTCTCACATATATCCAAATTAACCACAACTTTCGACCTTACAATCCGAACACTTTAAAAATTAAGCATCATTATATATATATTTATATATATATATATATTTGTTGAGAAATATTTTAATAAGATCATTAATTAGTTAAGTAAATAACAGTTAAGAAAGATATTTTGAAATGATTCAATTACTCATTAATTAAGTGAAGGAATCTTAGTTAATAATCAGGAAAAAGTCTTTTAATTAAATTTGCTGGTTTTATTATGGAATATTATGTTAGTAACTAAACTCAGGAAAAGTTTATCAAAATATTTTGAAATTAGTTAATTAAGCGAGAGAAAATAGTTATTTGAATTAAATCTTGTTATATATATATATATATATATATATATTATTTTTTTCGGAAAAAAATATATTTTCATTTATATGATATTATATATTATTTTTTAAATATAACATAGTATAAAGTAAATGGTTAACCATCATTATTTTTTTTTAATTTAAAAAAATATTAAATACTTTAAATTAGTTTAATATGCTCAAAATATTTAGCATGAATAAAACTAATAACCACCAAATATATTTATATACTTATTCATTTGCTTAAAGCTATTAATAAAAAATTATTCAACGTTTCACGTGTATGCTCGCGTTCATGACGTATCTATACCCGTGTTGTGTCCGTATCGACTCGTGACCTTGTTACGATTGTATAAATTCATAACCGTGGTATGACCGTGTCGTCTCGTGCTTGCGTCGTTTCAACACAAGACCCGACTGAAATAATATTGTATAGTGTCGTGTCGTACTAATATTGTGTTGGATCCTGTCGGTTCGTGTTAATCCAACCTATTGCTTTAGTATTATCAACATAATTCTTTATATTTTAAATTATTTTTATAATAATATTTTTTATAATAAATATTATAATAATAATTTTTTTACTAAAAATGATTATTTAACCTATCATACATAAAAAAAACTATTTAACAAGACAAATTTTCTAAATTTTAGTGGAGTGGAAGCCAATTTCAGAGTGGAGGCCAAGTTGGCAGTGTAGGCGGGATAAAAAACAATGTATAGGAAGAGTTGAAATTATGGCTAGTTTATTAATTATTAATATTATTTTGTTTGGCATGCTATCTAATTGTGTTAAGTATTTAGCACGAATAAAACTAATAAAAACAATTATATTTAAACTAATAAAAACAATTATATTTATATATATTTATTCATGTTGCTTAAAAGCACTAATAACAAATTATCCAATATTTCGCGTGTATATTCGTACTTGTGTCGTTTTTATACTCGTATTGTGTCCGTGTCGACTCGTGACCGTGTTAGGATCATATAAACTCATAATCGTGTTACAATCGCGTCATCTTGTGCTTGCGTCGTATCAACACAATACCCTAATATATTGTATTGGGGAGGGAGTTAAGCTCGGACTATTGCAATCAAAAACTGATTGGGTTTGAGATTGGGTTTGGAAATGAATTAAGTGGAATGAGATTTGGTAGTCCAAAAAAATTTGAGATTTGTTTTGAGCCTCTCTTGAGTAAAGAACCATAACAAAATAATAAGAGAAGATGGTCCTTAATACCATTATCTTAGAATTTGTTGTCATCTTATTTGTTTACATAAACAAATAAGGAGAATACTACAATATATAGTTCGTAAGAGTTGAATAAAAGACTTCTTTCCCATCCTTCTCATGTAGACCTCTTTAGCAACTTAGCCAAGTTCCACATGAATTTAAACCCCTAGTATATTTTTTACTCAACCGCCACCTCAATAGCTATCTAACCTTGGATTACATTTTCTGTTTTTTTCCTTTCATTTTAAATTCTTTAATTAAAATCTAACAAAATATATAAAATATTTGAAAATAATATTTTCAATAAAAACCAAAAATATATTTTTGTTTATGACCTTTTTAGTACCATTGTATATTTTCTTATTATATTTGTATTTAAATAATTCCAAAAATTCTAAACATTTAGAAAATAAAATTCTAAATAAAACATATTTTTGCTAGGCCTTGTTTGGTTCATTTATTTATTTTCTCATTGCAATTGTACTTATTAATTGGTTTTAAAATTAAAAATAACAATATATATAATTTATGTTTATATAATTCTAAAACAAAATTCAATTATTTGGGAAACTAATTTTAATTTTTGAAATCCTTTTAGGATTATCTAGTACACGCCTATTTACATGGAACATAAGTGAGTAGCCTCTAATCGGGGTTATTATCATGTTTTACTGCTCGACATAAAATAAAACAGACAATTCTATGCTGTCCAGAATTAAGATATAATAAATAAATAAGGTAGAACATAAAGTAGTTATCTAATCTATCTCCAACAATATGGAATTAAACAACTCGAACAAAATAGAAATCGAACAAAACAATAATAAATTTAAACACTATAGATTCCAAATTCAATCTTATTTTCATTAATTCAACGATTTGTTGGTTTTAAGAATATTAAAAAAATTATATTGCAGAATCTTGATTTACAAGGGGAAATATATATATATGAGACTTATATATTTAAATTATCGGTAAAAAGAAGTGTGTGCGGTCGAGAAATCCTTAATGTAGAAATTTCTAAGTACAAAAATCTATTATATCTCTATAACCTTCAAATCTTTCCCACCAATTATTTTTTTTTGTTATACTCAAATACCTTCCAGTTATAGACCTTGTTTGATCGTTTTTGGATTTATTTGGTTTGTCTTTATTTGATCTTGATAATTTTTTTATTTAAAATTTGTAATTTTTAAATATTCACTCATCCATACTAATACTAATAATTAAAAAATAAAATATGTGGTTAAATATTTTATTTTACTATTAATAAAATAACCAAACATCCCAAACATCTCAATCTCAATTATTTCTAAAGATTATAATATATTTTCATTACAAATTATTGTTATTATTTTTTATCTTAATTAAACTTGACAATTCAACATATTAACTACAAATGCAATTTCCATTTTCACACCTTTTAAAAAAAAATCCGCACTTAAGAATACAAGCTGCTTTATTACAACCATTCTTCATTGTTGCTCCTGTCTGAGCTGTTTGAGCTGTCTGAGTTGTCTTCATTGCTCCTGATCCATCATTCGATGCCAATATCAAAGTAATTGTACCTAACATTCATTTACATAAAAAATTATAAATATTTATAATTATTAAAAATATCATTAATATATATAACTAAAAATTATTAAGTAATAAAATGAATGGAGAGAATAACCTGTCATAATAATAAAAAACAAGAAAGTCAAAGTGAGAGAAACATTCTTCGTCATTTTTTGTAAGGTGATTATGGTTTGATCAAATTTATCTATATCTATATATTTATATATCTATATATTTATATATATATATATATATATATATATATATATATATTACAATATTTTTTTATTATATAATATAATATAATATAATATAATATAATATAATATAATATAATATAATATAATATAATATAATATAATATAATATAATATAATATAATATAATAATATAATATAATATAATATAATATAATAATATAATAATATAATATAATATAATATAATATAATAATATAATAATATAATAATATAATAATATAATATAATATAATATAATATAATATAATAATATAATATAATATAATATAATATAATATAATATAATATAATATAATATAATATAATATAATATAATATAATATATATATTATATAATATTATATTATATTATATTATATTATATTATATTCAGGCCTGGACCTGCGTGTAATAAGTGAGGCAATTGCCTCCGGCCCAAATATTATTTTTGGGCACCAAAATCTTAAAAAAAATAAAATTATGATAGTATGTTCATTGGTTTATTTTTAAAAAGTCCATAAATAATAATTGATAACTTATAAATGATAAGTCCTAACTTAATTTGTATTCAAAAAATAAAAATAAAAAACACTATCTTACATGGAGAAAAGAATCGCACGATTTCTATTAATCAACAAAATCAAGGAAAAAGAAAAAAAAATAAGAACAAGCAATGATAGATAGGCAGTTTTCTCCGGGCCCGGCCCTTCCCTTAGTGCTTGCTTACCTAAATAAGTTGAATAAGACTTCCGTGAAGAAGAATTTACTAAGCCCCTCTAAGTGAAAAGACTATGTTCCGTCACAGCCAACAATATTACCCGAGAAAGCCAATCGGAAAATAGAGGAGTTTCCTTCGAATCTGTGCCAGTTCTTTCTTATAATAAATTATATATCTAAAACCGCTCGGTGGGCTATTCATTCTTTCTTTTGAGGGACAGACAAGCGTCCTTTCTTTCTCTTAAAGGCTGGAAAAAGAAAAGGAAACACTTTCCGAAATTCTAAGCCCGTCGTCGATCCTCTAGCTTGCCGGAATTGGAGCAGAAAACTCAGTCGTTTCCTTCCCCAAGCTCTTGGTCCTTTTTCGCTCGTTCTAGCCTTGTTTCTCGGCACTACGCCACTGCCCACTACAGTTCTTCCTCCGATTTTGGTCTGCCCATAAATCGATAAAAAAATATATGTATGAATATTAAGTTGTTTTAAGGCACCAAGTTTTGTGCTCGCCTCAAGCCTCGAAATCTCAGGTCCGACACTAACCCTGTGGCATGCAGGTGGAGATAAACTCCAAATCTACTATAAGCTTCCAAAAGTCTACATATGTACTGATAATAAGTGCATTGCCCAAATTTTATACTTGCTAAAAATATTTCGAACCAGGTCATACTTGGTACCCCATTTTTAAACACTATTTATCCAATTAAGATGATTAATAGTAGATGTATTATAGTAACTTTTCAAGAAAATGATATTTTTCTAGAATTTATTGTTAAACCACTTACTAAAATGTTTCATAGTATATATGATAATATCAAATCAAAATAAGATCAAATATATTTTTTAAAACAAGAAATAAGCCTAGTAACAATTTATGAACAATTAGGGAATCTCAGATTACAAGAAAAAATTACTTTACTAAGAGATCAACTTTTAATAGATATTTGTAATGAACATCCTAATGCGTTTTGGGATAGAAAAAAACACATGGTTTCACTACCCTATGAAGAATCTTTTAATAAAAATAATATTCCTACAAAGGCAAGACATTGCCATATGAATTCAGAATATTTAGAATTATGTAAAAAGGAGATAAATACTCTATTACAAAAAGGGCTAATAAGTCCATCACAATCCCCTTGGTCATGTACACCATTTGTTGGAGAAATCAAATAATAGCACCTGTTTAGCAATCTAGAAATAGACAAGCTACAACAAAGGCCTAACAATTCTTTTTCCCCTTCTGTATAATCAAATAGGCAGCCAATTCAATTGAGCATCAAACAATCAAAGAAACAGAGAGCAAGACACCAAGATTTTACGTGGAAAACCCAAATTAGATAAAAACCACGGGACACTTCGACCACTTAAATCATTCACTATATCAAATGAGTATACAATGTTGTTCAATACAAGCCTAGAGGTAATCTAATCAAAATTATCAATTAACCTCATCCTAACTTGTCATTCACATAAATTATACTAATCACTAAAGATGGCTAACCAAATTGAGAAGAGATAAAAGAAATTAGAAGAAGAACTTGCTGCTTCAATGGAGAAATTACTATTTCAATGGAGGAAGAACTGTTGGAAGAGGGAAAGAGAAAAATAACTCAAATGCTGTTTTTTTTCCTTAATTAAATATGCCTTAATGAGATTTATTAATTTGTCAGGCCCAGCTGCCAAATGAGCTGACCCAACAAATCTCCCCCGTCAGCGCAACTTCGAGGGCTCCAATAAACCCGCTCTCTCCCGACAATCTTTAAACTTGTCCTTAGACAAGGATTTCGTAAACATATCGGCACCATTCTCACTTGTATGAGTCTTCTCCAAGTTCAGCTCTTTTGCCTCAAGCACACATCACGTATCCAATGATATCTCACGTCGATGTGTTTGGATCTCGAATGAAAAGCTGAATTTTTTTAGAGATGAATGGCACTTTGATTGTCGCAAAACAAAGTGAACTTCTCTTGCTTTTGGCACAACTCTTGTAGGAACTTCTTCATCTAAAACACCTCTTTACATGCCTCAATAGCTGCAATATACTCGGCTTTTGTAGTAGACAAAGCAACACACTTTTGTAACCTTGACTGCCACGAAACAGCACCGCCTACAAAGATAATCAAAAAACCTGATACAGATTTTCTTGAATCAAGATCACCCGCCATATCAGAATCTGTAAAGCCTTCCAAAATAGGAGTATCACTTCCGAAGCATAAACGTGCTTTCAAAGAGCCTCGAAGATATCTGAGAATCCACTTAACAACCAACCAATGTTCTTCTCCCGGGTTGGAGAGATACCTACTAACAACACCAACTGTGTGTGCTATGTCTGGTCTTGTACATACCATGACATACATAAGACTACAAACTGCGGAGGCATAAGGTACATTCTTCATTTCATCTTTCTCTTTCTCACTTGTAGGACATTGTTTAGAACATAACTTGAAATGACCTGCAAGTGGGACTGAAAGTGGTTTTGCATTTATCATTGCAAACATCTCAAGTAACTTCTCAATGTACTTCTCTTGTGATAGCCAAAGTGTTCTGTTCTTTCTATCTCTCGTGATTTCTATGCCTAGGATTTGCTTCACTGAACCCAAATCCTTCATCACAAAGGACTTGTTCAAATCCCTTTTGAGCTTCTCAATTTTCGCAATATCTTGCCCAATAATCAGCATATCATCAACATAGAGCAAAAGAATAATATAATCATCAATACCATATCTCTTGATGAATACACAATGATCAGAAGTAGTCTTACTGTACCCATTTGCTTCCATGAAGGAGTCAAATTTTCTATACCATTGTCTAAGCGGTTGCTTGAGTCCATACAATCTTTTTCTCAACCTGCAGACAAGATTTTATTTACCTTTAACTTTGAAACCCTCGAGTTGTTCTATATAGATCTCTTCCTCCAAGTCACCATGGAAAAATGCAGTCTTCACATTTAGTTGTTCAATTTCCAAATCTTGACTAGCAGCCAATGCTAACACAACTCTGATGGATGACCTCTTCACAATCGGTAAGAAGATCTCTTCAAAATCAATCCCCCTTTTTTGTACAAAGCCTTTCACAACCAGTCTTGCCTTGTATCGAGGTTGTGAGCTATTTTCTTGATGCTTAAACTTGAATACCCACTTGTTCTTCAAAGTCTTCTTTCCTTTCAGAAGTTTCACCAAGTCATAAGTCTCGTTCTCTTGCAAGGAATGTATCTCTTCTTGCATTGCCACCGACTACTTGTTCTTGTTTTCATGAGACAATACTTCTTGATAGGTTTCTAGTTCTCCCCCGTCAGTCAACATCACATACTCATTGGGAGGATACCTACTAGAAGGTTGTCGCTGCCTACTAGAACTTCTAATATGCTGATCATCAAATGGCTCTAGAGAATTATCTTCATATTGTTCATCTTCCTTTGTTGGCTCAGCATCAACTAGAGGAGTCTCATCAACCTCAACTTGGGCATTTTCCAGATCATTGGGCTGTGATTGTGGTGTACAAATCTTACCATTATCGAGAAATTCATTTTCCGTAGACTTCGGCTTTTCTTTTTTCTCAAGGTCTTCAATGGTCTGATCTTCAAAGAATACCACATCTCTACTTTTAATGAGTTTCTTATTAACTGGATCCCAATATCGGTACCCAAATTCTCCGTGGCCATACCCAATAAAGATACACTGTCTCGTCTTGCTATCAAGCTTAACTCTCTCATCTCGAGGAACATGAACAAACACTTTACAACCAAAAACTCTCAATTGATCATAAGAGACGTCTTTACCTCTCCAAACTCTTTCTGGAACGTCGCCATCTAAAGGAGTTGAGGGTGAAAGGTTTATCAGATCAACCACTGTCTTCATTGCCTCTCCTCAAAAGGATTTTGGCAACTTAGCATTAGACAACATACACAAAATTCTCTCATTGATAGACCCGTTCATCCTCTCTGCAACTCCATTCTGTTGAGGTTTTTTTGGCACAGTCTTCAAAAGCTTGATCCCATGACTTTTACAGTATTCCACAAATAGCCCTCTGTATTCGCCACCATTGTCCGAACGAACACATTTCAACTTCTTCCCAGTTTCTCTCTCCACTTTAGTATGAACAACTTGAAGTAATCCAATGCTTGATCCTTAGTCTTCAAGCAATATGCCCACACCTTCCTTGAGCAATCATCGATAAAAGTGATGTAATAATGAGCACCACCTAAAGTCAAGGAATCCATAAAATATATGTCTGTGTGAACCATATCTAAGATATTGGGCTTCCTAGATGGAGATAAACTTTTGAAGGAAACTCTATGTTGCTTACCAACTAAGCAATCTGTGCATGTCTTCAAATCTGTGGACTTTAAGCCCTGAAGATCGATTGTCTTGGAGAGAACTCGCATGCCATTCTAACTTAAGTGACCAAGTCGCTTATGCCAAAGTTGTGCTAAACAATCATTAACTGCATTTATTTCTCCCCCGTAAGACGTAGTCTCTGTCACATAAAGAGAAATGACCTTTTTTTCCTTTAGCTATCACCAAAGACCCCTTAGTCAGTTTCCATTTTCCTTCACCAAAGTAACTATGATAGCCCATATCATCAAGAATACCAGTAGAGATTAAATTCATCCGAATATCGGGAACATGTCAAACATTCTTCAAAAGTAGCTTGCACGAAGTGTTAGTATCCAAACAAACATCTACTTTTTCAACAATCTTACACATAACATGGTTTCCCAACGTCACTGAACCAAACTGTCCACTAGTGTAAGAAGCAAATATATCACAATTATTGTTGACATGATAAGAAGCACCTGAGTCTACCACCCATTGTATATCTTGAGAAACATGATTGATACTATCTTTGTCGTAAACAATATCGATGTCGTTACCACCCACATCTGCAACCTTACTACTTCCATCTTTCTTATTCTCCTTTTGTTCCCGCTTCAAAGATCTACACTGAAACTTCTTGTGTCCTAGCTTACCACAATGATAACATGTAATCTCTTTTCTCGAGTTGGATGTTCCCCGTGACCTGTCTGAACTGCCACTGTGATTCTTTGGAGTTTAATTTTACTTCTACCCCTTTTCTCAGTCACGAACACCTGACTTGGAGTCAAAAAGCCCTATTCTTTTCATCTAGCCTCTTCATTCAACACGCTCTCTTTCATCATTTTCAAAGTGAGCTTACCTTGTGGAACAAAATTGGTAATTGAAACCACAAGTGTCTCCCAACTATCAGGAAGGGAATTAATCAAACACATATCATGAAGCTCGTCATAAATTCCATTCATATTGTAGTCAACTCATTTAGAATCCCCTAAAAAGCATTTAGATGCTCGAACATAGAAGACCCATCTTGATATTTCAACGAGCAAAGCTTCCTAAATAGAAATGCTCTGTTTTGAGTGTTGTTCTTCTCATACAGCTCACTCAAAATAGTCCACACTTTATGAGCATTAACCTCAGTAGCCACATATTGATACACACTATTGTCAACCCATTGCCTAATTTTACCAACTGCCTTTCTGTTCAGTTTCTTCCAATCTGCATCTGTCATAGCCTCTAGTTTACCTTTATCATCCAAAATAGTGTCTTCATAATCATAATTACACAATAAATCCTCCATCCGTGACTTCCAGATTGTGTAATTGGTAGCTGTGAGTTTGATCATCATTCCATTACTACTCAACGGTTCTTCCATTTGAATTATACAAGAATCACCACTAAACGAACTCAGCTCTAATACCACTTGTTGGAGAAATCAAATAATAGCACCTATTTAGAAATCCAGAAATAGACAAGATACAACAAAGGCCTAACAATTCTTTTCCCCTTTTGTATAATCAAATAGGCAGTCAATTCAATTGAGCATCAAACAATCAAACAATCAAAGAAACAGAGAGCAAGACACCAAGATTTTACGTGGAAAACCTAAATTAGGTAAAAACCACGGGACACTTCGGCCACTTAAATTATCCACTATATCAAATGAGTATATAATGTTGTTCAATACAAGCCTAGAGGTAATCTAATCAAAATTATCAATTAACCTCATCCTAACTTGTCATTCACATACATTATCATCATCACTAAAGATGTCTAACAAAATGGAGAAGAGATAAAAGAAATTAGAAGAAGAACATGCTACTTCAATGGAGAAATTGTTGTTTCAATGGAGGAAGAACTGTTGGAAGAGGGAGAGAGAAAAACAACTCAACTGCTATGTTTTTTTCTTTAATTAAATATGCCCTAATAAGCTTTATTAATTTGTCAGGCCCAACTGCCAAAAGAGCTGACCCAACAGCCTTCTATGTGAATAAATATTCAGAAATTGAGATGGGTGTACCAAGATTAGTAATTAATTATAAACCCCTCAATAAGGTATTGAAATCGATTAAACATCCAATTCCTAATAAAAAAGATCTACTAGATAGACTATATGATAGTTTAATCTTTTCAAAATTTGATTTAAAATCAGGATATTGGCAGATTCAGATTGAAAAATTGGATAGGTATAAGACAGCTTTCAATGTCCCTATAGGACATTACAAATGGATTGTGATGCCATTCAGATTAAAAAATGCTCTTTCAGAATTCCAAAAAATTATGAACAATATTTTCAATCCTTATAGCACATTTATAATCGTTTATATTGATGATATACTAGTTTACTAAAACATTTATATATGTTTAAAACAATAATATTGCAAAACGGATTAGTAATTTCTAAGCCAAAAATGGATCTTTTCAAAACAAGAATAAAATTTTTAGGTCATATCATTGAAAAAGATAACATTATTTCTATTAATAGAAACATAGAATTTGCAGAAAAATTCCCAAATATAATAACTGATAAAACATAGTTACAAAAATTCTTAGACAATCTCAATTATGTGGCTCCCTATTACAAAAATCTAACTGAAGATACGACAATCTTATATGATAGACCGAAGAAAAACCCAATATCATGGTCAAATCACCATATAGAGACAATTAAAAGAATTAAAAACAATGTAAAAGTACTTCCTTGCTTGATGATAAGTAACCCAAATTGGGAAAAAGTAATTGAGACTGATGCGTCTAATAGAGGATTCAGAGGAATATTGACCCGAATAAATTCAAAAACAAAACAAGTCTATCTTGTCAAGTTCTATTCAGAAAAATGGAACGAATTCCAAAGAATTATGCAACAATCGCCAAAGAAATACTTTCCATAGTTAAATATGTTTTAAAATTTCAAGACGATTTATATAATAAAAAATTTATTATATTAATAGACTGCAATGCAGCTAAATTTATGTTTCAAAAAGACTTTAAACATGATGTATCAAAACAAATGTTTGCCAGATGGAAAGCTCATTTAGCTCCATTTGATTTTGATATAGCGTATAAAAAAGGGAAAGATAATAATCTTCCCGATTTCTTGACTCGTGAATTTTTAAATTTATAGGAATGAGCGCAAGGGGTTTTGAACCTTTCTCTAATAGAAGGAGGGGACCCTCCTCTCTCAGAGGAAGAGGCCGAGACAGAACACCATAGATTATATCTCAATATGAAAAACATATGCTCATAGCAATGGATCTCTCCCAAGATCCCGAAGCCAAAAAGACCATCCCACTTACGCCAAAATACTTGGCCATGATGAAACATAATCCAGTAATATTGGATTTATAAGAAATGATTATAAAGAAATCATATTTCTCCTAGAAGAAAAAGAACTCAAATGGAAAAATGAGCCATAGACAATAATGCAGAGGTATTTGGATAATACATTCACACCATCAAGGACTTATAAGTTCCGAATATTTTACGAACAAATATTTATTCAAAGCAGATCATGTAAAATATCACATTTCTCTAGCGCAAATAAAGAAATTTATAATTTCAATAAATGATAATAAAAAAGGCCATATCCTTAGAAGACTGGGGAATATCCCCTATAAAAGAAAGAGAATTGTTGTTTAATAAAACAACGACAATTAAATTCAATTATTGGGATTAATGCGATGCCTTCACTAAGACACTTATTTACGAAAATAATAAGTATAAACATTCCTGGTTCATCGAGGTTTGTGCGGATGTATATAGATGATACATTCCTCACTAGTTCATAAACTGGTTTTATTGTTTTGGTCCTAGTCCAAAAATTTTACCAGAAGAAATTAAAGTCTTCTTTGATAAATGGAGCGATATCTCTCCCCAGCTTCTGAAGAAACAAGAACCAAATTTATATATTGAAGGAATAACTTTATGCTTCTTTTTCACGGAATTCTCCATTCCCTAAATTTGGAAATGAATACCCGAATTTGGTTATACCAAAACAGGTATTCTCTGTTTATTCAGGTCATCTCATTATAAATTTTGGGATAAGATGATGAGGATAGACCCTGATACAAATGAGCAATTCGGGAAGGAGACAATGGACCTCCTACACCAATAAATAATCCTATATGAGGAAAGACGACAAGTAGCGGAAGCTCTGTCTCCATTTGATCATATCTCCAGAAAATTCAGAATGAGGTCAGAAAACTTGACAAAAGAGTAGATGATATCTGCATATATTGAGGAAATGAAAAAATACTTTATGTCTAAATTCAAAGATGATAATAAATCAAACAAATCAGATTCAACCATGGTATCTAATTAACTACAAGATGCTCAAAGTGATGTTGGAATTAAAGATATTTTCGAAGCAATCAAAGATACTCTAGTTGAAAAAATATCCTAGAAGGAAGTTGGATCATCATCCTCCAGCTAGATAAAAATCTGAATAGGAAACAAGATCCGAAATAAGCGGAAAACAAAGACAATATCTGGAATATACGAAAGATAAGATCCACAATATGCGGAAAAGCTTATCCCGGGAATCCCGGGGGTCACTGTTCATGTTTTAACTTTTGTAAAATATTTTTCTTTAAATAGCTGTTCATTTTTATTTACTTGGGGAGGCAAAAACGACCACTCTAGTCTCTATTGTACTCTCTCTCTATCTATCTCTCTCACTCTCGTGTAAAATAATTCAAGTGTGAACTAAGGGGTGTTTGTTCAAAACAGTCTTCAGTTCCGGGTGCGTTTCTTTTCTTGTCTTATTATTTATTTTATGCTTTCATGTTTAGCCTAATAGGCTAATCCTATTATGTGTTGATCATGTCGACTAACTACCCGACCTAAAAAAAGTAATTAGTAATTAATAAAATATTATAGCCTATCTAAGCATTTTGAATGGACCCAAAGGTTGAATATGGAATGCCAGGCCCTTTTATAAAATCATACTTTAAATTTTGTGTTCCTGATAAGTCCCTATTTGGCCTCTTTGGCGTTTTGGGCAATGTGTAACTTTAAAATAAAGTTCAGTTTTATAATTGGTTGACAGCCATTTCTATATGTTGTAAAACTCCTTGTCCCTCTTCAAAATTCTATTTGTGTACTATAATAACGTCGAAAGTTTTTAAGTCAAAATCAATACTAGTATTCGTGTAACCACCTTTGGTGGATTCAGCTGTAAAAGCATCAATGGTTTTGACTTAAAGATCCTAAAAATATTATATATACAAATCAAACCTTAATTTCTTTGCGTCTCGTGCACCATTTTTTATTCTCAAACCCTCTATATATATCCAAACTCATTTGAGTCTTCTCATTCCATTCATATTTTCTCCTCCTTTCATTCCTAATCAAAACTTATATGTCTTCTCTTTCTATTCTCAAATGGCCAAACCCCTCTATCTTCTCCTTTTAGTTTCAAACGGTCAAACCTCTCCCTCTTCTCTTCTCTTCTCTTCTCTTCTCTTCTCTCTATCTATCATTTTCTTTCTCTATCAAAAGACCTCAAAGTATCATTTTTTCACACTCCAAGAAGCCAAAATTTCTTCACGGGCGCATTGACTACTTTAGTAACCATGACTCCAATTCCCGACAGAATCAAAGTCAAACCCCTTTAAATTCAGTAAAAGCAACGACCTTCTTTTGAGAAGGTAGTAGTAATTTCCTATGAGAATTCTGTTAAACTATGGTATGATACTCTTCAGAAGTAATTGAGTATGGAGAATATCCACACCACTTTTGAGCTAAGGAACGACAGACGTTATGCCAATATTCCACCAACTACGCTTAGATCACCAATGAACTTTACTGCCAATCTTTCGATAGTTAAAACATATTATACATCGATACTCCTGAATTCAAGAGGATCATGGAAGAAGTACATGTAGGGACATGTGACCTAAAGCATACGCCGATATCTCTCCTCTACAAGATGACATCTCATTGTCCCTTGTCTACATGAGCATCGATGTTATTTGGAAAATCTATCCCCATGCATCAAATGGACACGAGTTCATACTCGTAACTATACATTACTTTAGGGTTGAAGCAACCTCCTCTTACAAAGTCCTGAAATCCTCTCAAGTGGCAAGGTTCATCCGAACTAGCATCAACGCTAGATATGGAGTACATCACGCCCTGATTTCAAACAACGGTCGACACTTCCAAAGAAAAGTGTTGCAATTGCTCGACGAGTTCAAGATTGAGCATCACAAGTCATCGCTCTATAGACAAACATTATTTTATTATTCTTAGTCATAACACATAAACAAATATATCAATGGGGAAGAAATTAAAAAACACCCATAACCAGAAGTCAGAAAATAGTTAGTTTATATTTCATCTATTCATTAATATTCACTATTCTACGATCCAAAGAAAAAATAATCCTATAAACGTCAATAAGAACACATCATATCTTTAACACAAACAAATATATCAAGGGTCAATAAATCCAAAAGACACCCATAAATAGAACTGTACTTTTATTTTCATCCAGCGACATTGTCTTCATTCTTTACTACAACCATCTCAATGATTCCCTCTAGTACTTTT
Source organism: Impatiens glandulifera (assembly GCF_907164915.1). Classification (NCBI taxonomy): domain Eukaryota; kingdom Viridiplantae; phylum Streptophyta; class Magnoliopsida; order Ericales; family Balsaminaceae; genus Impatiens; species Impatiens glandulifera. Next base: position 30,432,359 of record NC_061862.1, on the reverse strand, counting down.
TCACGAATAAAGTGATGCTCCAACTCAATGTGTTTTGTCCTAGCATGAAACACTGGATTTGAAATCAATTTAATAGCACTCAAATTATCTCCATGGATAGGAATCGATCAAACCTGACATGAAAATCCTCCCAGAGTCTACGAAGCCATATGCACTCATGTGCTGCGTGAGCTGATGCTTTGTATTCCGCTTCTGTTGTAGACAAGGATACCGATCCTTGTTTCCTGCTACTCCAAGATATGCTAGTGTTTCCACAAAGAAAAAAAACTCAGTTGTGGACCTTCGATCGTCTCAATATCCAGCAAAGTCAGCATCTGCATATTCTTGCAAAATAAATTTTGCATCTTTCTCATATAGTAGACCAATATCTAGTGAGGTATTAATATACTTCAGAATTTTCTTCGCTTACTCGAGGTGTGGTTTCCTTGGCTCCTTCATGTATCGACTCACCACTCCAATTACTTAAGAAATGTCAGGCCTTGTTATAGTCAGATAAATCAGACTTCCCACAAGAGCACGATAAGGACGAGGATTTGGTAGACATGTTCCTTCGTCTCGACTAAGTCTGGGATTTACGTCGAGAGCAGTATAACTCTTTTTTCCATCAGTCATACCAAATTTTTCTACCAACTTCTTTGCGTAGTTGATCTGCGATACAAACAAACCTTTATCGAAATTTTCGATTTGTAGACCAAGGGAAGTTCCAAGTTCACCAAGCTTCTTCATCTCAAAACGAAGCGAGAGCTCATCTTGTAGATGAGCAACCTCATCATAGTAACTGCCCATCAAGATTATGTCATCCACATAAAGAAGCACCACCACCATCTGTCCATGATTTTTCTTTATAAATAGACTTGAGTCAGATTATGAAGCTTTATACCCACAAAATTGAAGATATTCTGCAATATTTCCATACCAAGCACGCGGGGCTTGCTTTAATCCATATAGTGTCTTCTTAAGTCTACAGACCAACTAGGGACCATCAGTCTTCTCGAATCCAAGTGGTTGTCCATATATATTGGACGATCAAGTTCTCCGTAGAGAAATGCATTCTTGACATCCAATTGCCACAACTTCCATCGAGAACTTGCTGCCAAGGCCAACACAGTGCAAATTGATGTCATCTTTGCAATTGGGCTGAATGTCTCCTCATAATCTTCTCTATACTTTTGTGAGAATCCTTGAGCGACCAATCTAGCTTTGTATCGATCTATGCTTCCATCAGCCTTTCGCTTGATTCGATACACCCACTTACATGTGACTGCTTGAGTATCAAGAGGCTTCGGAACGACGTCCCATGACTCATTCTTCTTGAGAGCATGCATTTCCTCCCCCATTGCTGCGACCCATTCCTTGACATTCTTTGCTTCATTATAAGAAGTGGGTTCCTCGTCGTCTATTGCGTTTGCCATGAAACAAGATAAGGTTGTTACAAAATTATCATCCCTAAATCGATAGGGCCTTACAATGTTCCTTTTTGGTCGAGATTCCTCATTCTGTTGTTGACTAGATTCTTCCTGATGTAGACTTCCTGGTAACCTTTCACCTTTGGCTCCTTCATCGACTGAAGTATCTTGAGCTAAGTTAGGGCTCCCTCTGTCACTATTAATACTACTACCGGAGCTTCCCGTAGACGTGAGAATGGGAAGATAAGTCTGAACAGTTTCTTCAACATCCTTCATATAGTACGAAGAAATATCGTCGAAAATAATATCTCTCGACATAGTGCATTTGTGGGTTGATGGATCCATACACCGCCACCCTTTCCTTCTCTGGTCATAGCCGACAAACACGCATTTGACTGCCTTCGCATCCAATTTCCTCCTTCTTGAGTCTGGAATATGGACATAACAAGTAGATCTAAAAACTCGAAAATGTTTAACATTTGGCTTAAAACCAAAAAGCATCTCGAAGGCAGATTTGAACTCATTTGGGCTAAGACGAACCAGATTGATGACATGAGCAGCACAACTCATGTCTTCTGCCCATAACTGCCTTGGTATATTCTTCATATGCAGCCAAGACTTATAAGTCTCTGTGAGGTGTTCAATCTTCCTTTCGGCTATCCCATCCTGTTGTGGGGTCTCAGGACAAGAGAGTTCTCTTTTTTATGCCATTTTGCCTACAAAACAATTCAAACTCTTTTGAACAAAATTCCCCTCCATTATCTATCCGTAATACTCGAATTTTTCTTTCTTGTTCTCCTTCTACCGTCTCCTTGAACTTGAGAAATTTAGAGAACACTTTAGACTTCTCTTTCACAAAGTACACCCAAGTTAACTTGGAGAAATCATCCACAAACAACAACATATATTTACTTCTCGAGTATGAGGCAGTTCGAGTTGGTCCCATCAAGTCACTATGAACTCGATCCAAAGGACCCTTACTTCTCGATATAGAGTTGTCGAATGGAAGTCGATGAGCCTTCCCATATGGACATCCTTCACACACACTGCCCTCCTCAATTCTAAGATCTTCAGGTAGACTTTCAAAAAGTTTCTTTCGAGACATAACATTGAGCTTAGTCATATTGACATGCCCAAGTCTTGCATGCCATAGAAAAGAGGTGCTTTTGTCGTTCACCTTTTCTATGTACAAATTTGAACCTGAAAGGACAAAGAGATCATTTGTTCGAGTTCCAGTATGAACCACATCCGTCTTGATTTCTTTCACGTTCCATAAGAACTTCTCATCATGTGGATCGAACAATACCAGATTTCCAGCGTCTACAGCATTTGCAACCTAGAAGAGATTCTTTCGGATTTCTGGAACATGGTAGACATTCTTCAAGGTAATAGATTCTCCTTTGTCGTTATCAATGACAACCGATCCTTCCTTATTAACTTTGTGAACCGAGTTATCTACCGTGACAATGCCACCGCCCCCATTATGAACTCGACTCGACGAGAACACCGAATCATCTTCAGTAACATGATGTCCGCACCTTGAATCGACGATCCACCTTTGATCGATCTCTTGTTTACCATGAGAAGCCTCTATTTTATTTTCCTTCGAAGTCGTCACATCGACATGAAAAGCCTTATCCTAGTCCTCCTCAACACGTTGATCAGACTTTTCTCCGAGATTTGAACCAGCGAAATTTCCATTCAAATTTACTCGACAATCTCTCTTGAAGTGTCCAGTCTTGTCACACCTGAAACACTTAAGGGGTTTTTTAGGGATATTTGAAGAATCCTGACATGTTTCCTCCTTCTTCGACTTTTCCTTTTTCCAACTCGATTTCTTCACGAACAACGCATTGTTCGACTCCTCATTTATACTCGTTCCAGCCATTTGTGCGGCCAACGACTCTTGAGATGACAAGAGATTTTCAAACTCCTCGAGTGAAGGTTGTTGAGCCCAACCTTGAATCGAGTTGATGAATGGTGTATATTCAGGTCGAAGTCAACAATATGTCTCTTTGTTCGAGCCTCTGAGATTTTCTCATCTGGGTTCAATAAAGAAATTTTTGAGCATATGTTCTTTACCTTAAGAAAGAACTCTAAGACAGATCTGATTTGCTTTGCAGCTGCTAACTCGTTTTCAAGCATCTAGAGATGAGCCTCGTTCTTCTTATTGAAAAGACGATCAAGCGTTTCCCAAAACTCACGAGCAGATCCACAACCGATGATGTGCTCAAACAGATTGTGGGAGATTTACCTCTTCAACACAAATTCTGCCTTCGCGTTGAGTCTCTTCCGCTTCTTCGATGCTTCTGCATTTTCAGCAACATCCTTAGGAACTACATCATCATCGTCTACGACGATGTCCCACAAATCTTCCCCAACCAGGTACGATTCCATACAGGTTTTCTATATCCGGTAGTTTGACTGGTTTAATAACTCCAAACCGAGTCTAGCTACACGACCACCACTTTCCATATCTAATAATAACGATACCTTCTTAAAAAATGCTACCAAATCTCTAATACCATGTAACGAAGTCACAATCAAGACTTCGATGATCGAACCATGAAGAAATATATTAGAAAGTGGATAGAAAATTTAAAGAATGAAAAACAATCTGGAATGAGATTCTGTCTATTAAACTTGTTGTAGATAAGATCACAATTACATAATTTATATAAAGTAAACATAACTTAGATATTAAATTAAAAGACATGAAGAGTCTCATTTACTAGATAAGACCAAGAGTCTTGGACAATCCAAGAGGCTCTTTAACAATAAAAGACTCCTTAATTATTATTAATATTACTTTAATTTCTAACCACTGCCACTCTCCGTTGTATAACAGAAAAGGCAAATAAGAACAAGTTATCTCCTACCTAAAATCCTAATCATTTAATAAGAGAGAATAAATTTGAATATTGCCATAACTAGAAGCCTGCCCATCATCCCATCAACGTGGTTTCTTAATATATTATTATTAATAATTCATTTATTTAAATAATTAAAACAAATTAAAAATAATAAAATAAAATAAAATATTTTAAAAATAAAATAAAAAATAAAATAAAATATAAATACAAATATATTTAAACAAATTATAGAATAAAAAATATGATATATATATATATATTATTATTATTATTATCATATTTACTAATATATATTCGTATTATTTTTTCAATTTTTTTAGAAGTAAATAAACTTTCTTTTTTTTTATTATAATTAATTTAATTATTTTTATAATATTATTTTCAAACATTATAAAATAATAAATAATTATATTTAAACTAATTAAAATAAGAAACATAGATAAATATATATTTTTTATTATCTCTTATATATATTCGTTAGTAATTTTTTTTATATATATTATGTGAACAAATTATAATTTAATATATTAGTTAATAAAATATAATATTTATTTTAATTATTTTTTATTTAATATATTAAATTATTTTTTCATATATTAATTTTAAATATTATAAAATAAATTAAAATATTAAATACTTAAATTTTAGATATTCTTATTTATTAATTCAATTTTTTATCTAGTAACCAAATAATAATATTCAGTATTCAAATATTAATTTTGATAAAAGATTTGATTATTAAAATCTAAATCACTCGTAACTTTAGACATTTTTAATCTATGATAAAAAAAAATTGACTATACAAAAATATAAAAAAAAAAATAATAGGAATAAGTGATTTCAATAGGTATAAAACTTGCGCTACCTATAAAATCTCCAAAATTTTCCATTATATTTAGAAAAGCAAGATTTCTCTTTTGGTTTTTAAAATAATTCAAATAAAATTAATTTTTCAATCAATCACTTCTCAACAATCACATAACTCATTCCATTAACTAAAATATTAAAATACTTTATTTTAAATTATTATTTTTTATTTTATTTATATATATCAATACATTTTAAGTCTTTTTTAAAAAAAAAAATTACCACCTTCTCAAAATTATCAACAATTATTATTCTTTTCTCTTTAATTTTTTTAAAAAACTCCAATCCTATGAAAAACTTTTGTCTTGAAAGATGTGATCAAGAAGACAGGATTTTTGCAATATAATTTCAGTCTTACTTATAATCAAATTAGGAGTGATTTTAAGAATATTAGTTAAACCTAGTTATAGTTATATATATATATATATATATATATATATTTAAAATATAATTAATATTTATATATATATAGTATAAATTAAATTGTTAACAATCATTAATTTATTTATTTTTTTAATTTAAATAAAATATTAAATACTTTAAAATAGTTTAATAGGTTAAAAGTATTTAACATGTGTAAAACTAATAATCTCCGAATATATATTTATATACTTATTCATGTTGTTTAAAGTTACTGATAACATATTATCCAACGTTTCGTGTATATACTCGTACTCGTGTCATGTCTATACTCGTATTGTATCTGTGTCGACTCGTGACTGTATTACGATTGTGTAAAATCATAAATTTGTTAAGACCGTGTCGTCTCGTGCTTGTGTCGTATCAACACAAGACCCGAGTGAGATAATATTGTATAGTGTCTTTCCGTACCAATATCGTGTTGGATCGTGTCGATTCGTCTTGATCCAACCTATTGCTTTAGTATTTTTAACATAATTCTTTCTATTTTAAATTATTTTTACAACATTATTTTTTATAATAAATATTATAATAATTATTTTTTTACTAAAAATGATTATGATAGGATCGGCTTAATCAATAGAGACGGGGTCTGGCGATTGATGGACGCTTAGGAAAAACGGTTTGAAAGAAATCTTGTTAGGGATTTAATCAATTTCTATTCTACGCAAACCCTTGTAAACACTTGAAACAGAATCAAGTGCGGAAATGTTTACTTAGGTTTGAAACTTAGGATCAAGAATGATAAGATGATAGAAAGGAACAACACAACAATTTGTTTATGGATGTTCGGAGCAAACTCTCCTACGTCATCCCTTCTTCCAACCACCAGAAGGATTCACTATAATATGCTTTGAATCAAATACAGTTTGCACGAATAACTCACTGTTGAACAGAACAGACTCTGTTCAACTTACAATATGATGAATATCACTCAGCTAAAACGATACTTTGATTATAACTCTCTATTGATTAACACACAGTAAATCAGGAAAGCAGTTAACAGTTTGAATATTCAAAAGCTTGATTTCTCAGTAATTTCAGAGATTTTTCTTAGAATGTGAGCGAGCGATCGAGAGATTGTCCGTTGTCCTTTAGATTCGTTAAATAAAGAAGAGGTACTAACGGTCGAATGTTTATAATGACACGTGGCGAGCTTACATTGGAACGCCTCCATAGTACACACCAAACTCTAAATACAAGGATTGTGGCCGTACACAACATGTAGTGCGCCGAATATTCTTCAGAGATGTACTTGTAAAACAAGTAGTGTGAAGGATATTCACTTACGTGGCATTGGTTGATTGGTTGCAGCTGGCTTTCGTACTGATCTTCACTAGAAAGTGGAGCAGGAGTAGCGTACAGTTACAACACGTGGGTAGGCGGGTGCTAGCTTCAAACAATTACTTAAGCATGGCATTAGACGTATTTCAATTAGACGACCTCGTCTAATGAAATCAAACGTCCCCGTCTAATAACAAGATCCATTAGACCACCATGACTTCACATTTGATTACAATCACTTCAGACTAATCTGTTGGAGTTAGACTTCACGTCTAACTTTCACCAGTTAGACTGCACGTCTAACTTTCACCAGTTAGACTACACGTCTAACTTTCACATTCCATTAGACTCAACATCTAATTACGGTTCTACTTCAGACTAGTCTGAAGGAGTTAGACTGTGCATCTAACTTTCTCTTTCCATTAGACTCCACGTTTAGTTCAACTGGTTAGACTGCACGTCTAACTCCGTGTGTTAGACTGCACATCTAACTCAACCATTTAGACTACACGTCTAACTCCTCTAGTTAGACTATACATCTAACTCAACTAGTTAGATTGCACGTGTAACTCCGCTAGTTAGAGTGCACGTCTAACTCAATTGGTTAGACTGCACGTCTAACTCCGTGTGTTAGACTACACATCTAACTAAACTAGTTAGACTGCACGTCTAACTCCGCTAGTTAGACTGCACGTCTAACTAAACTAGTTAGACTGCACGTCTAACATTGTGCATCTAAAGCCAAATCGGTCTAATGAACCTCATTAGGACCAAGTCTAATGTAATCTGATTTCGATACACCTGCATCAAAAATAATTAGACGCATAAATTATCCAATCATCATCAAAATTCTAATAGTCAAACTATTTCAACACTTAGTCAAAATAATTTGACCCAGCAGATTAGTTATCCTATCATACAAAACTATTTAACAAGTAAAATTTTCTAAATTTTTTAAATATATACAAAAAATTTTAGAGTGGAGGCCAACTTGGCGGTGCTAGGCTAGATCCATCCATACCTGACAAATTCAAAAAACAATGTATAATGAGATTTAATATTATTGTTCAAATTTTCTATATTTTATATATATACTAACAATTTCAGAGTGGAGGCGAAGTTGGCGGTGCTAGGCTAGATCCATCCATACCTACAAGTATAAACAAATTCAAAAAACAATGTATAAGAAGAGTTAATATTATTATTAGTTTATTAATTATTAATGCTATTTTGTTTGGCATGTCTAATCTAATTGAGTTAATATTTAACACGAATAAAACTAATAACAACCAAATATATTGATATACTTATTCATGTTGCTTAAATATACTAATAACAAATTATTAAATGTTTTGTTTGTATACTCGTACCCGTGTCGTGTCTATACTCTTGTTGTTTCCGTGTCGATTCGTGACCATGTTACGATCATATAAACTCATAATCGTATTATCATTGTGTCGTCTCAACACATGACCCGAGTGAGATAATATTGTATAGTGTCGTTCGATACCAATATTGTGTCGGTTCGTGCTGATCAAACCCATTGCATTAGTATTATCGATAAAATTCTTTCTATTTTAAATTATTTTTACAACATTATTTTTTATAATAAATATTATAATAATTATTTTTACTAAAAATGTTTATTTAACCCCGAAACCAAACTCAACCACACCCAATAAATTGCTCATTTGAAAGTAAAATATTATAATATATTTATTTGTTGCATTTTTTTTCTAGTTCTTCAACTTTTAGTTGTGCAGGTAATATCAACATTTATACTACTCAACGTCATCTACTATTCTTTTGGGATTGCTGCACACATTGCCTCCCGTAAAGTATGTTTCAACTTTTGTTTTTGTTCTTTCTCAATTACTTTATCCATTTTAATTAATTGGTTTTGTTTTGTTGTAGGTGGTTGAAATTAATTATCGTTACGACGATGAGTGTATACCTACCGAGTTCGGTAACAACAAGGTTGAGTACATTCAATGAAAATAAAAAATTAAGGGAGAGAAAATAGATATTTTAGTTATATATATATTCATTTATATGATATTATATAGATTTTTTTAAAAATATAACATTTATATATATAGTATAAAATAAATTGTTAATAATCATTAATTTACTTTTTTTAATTTGAATAAAATATTAAATACTTTAAATTAGTTTAATATGTTAAAAACATTTAACATGAACAAAACTAATAACCACCAAATATATTTATTTACTTATGTATGTTGCTTAAAGCTACTGATAACAAATTTCCAACTTTTCATGTGTATACTTGTGTTTTTGTCGTGTCTATACTCGTGTTGTGTCCGTGTCGACTTGTGACCGTGTTACGATTGTGTAAATTCATAATCGTGTTATGATTGTGTCGTTTCGTGCTTGGATCGTGTCAACACAAGACCCGAGTGAGATAATATTGTATAGTGTCGTTCTGTACCAATATTGTGTTGGATCGTGTTTGTTCGTGTTAATCCAACATATTGCTTTAATATTATCGACATAATTCTTTCTATTTTAAATTATTTTTACAACATTATTTTTTTATAATATATTATAATAATTATTTTTTTTACTAAAAATAATTATTTAACCCATCATACAAAACTATTTAACCAGTCAAATTTTCTTAATTGTATATGTGTACAAACAATTTCATAGTGGAGGCCAAGTTAGGTTGGATCCATCCATACCAGCAAGTATAAACAAATTCAAAAAGCAATGTATAGGAAGAGTTGAAATTATGGCTAGCTTATTAATTATTAATATTATTTTGTTTGGCATGCCTGATCTTGATAGATAAATTAGACCGGTTAAAATAAGAACTTAACAAAAATAAATTTCCTGTGCAGGAACGGTCAAGAATCTAACCAGTCAAGCAATCAAACCGGTTAGAAGAAGAAGCAAAGGATGTATCCAAAACCGGAAGTTATCCGGTTAACCTGAAGCTATCCGGTTAACCTGAAGCTATGAACAACCGATAGACATCCTAAACCGAAATGAATTCAACCTAAAACCGACGAGGAAACTACTTAAAGAAAGAAGTCAAAGATATCAAATAAAGTACAATCTACAAAATGGTGCAAACGAACACTTTGAGTATCTACGGAAGATGATATCTTAGGATCAGACTGTGACAATTACCATATCCATACAAGTCTGGTGATACTCTGAAGGCTACAGAAGATTGCCTGAAAAACAGTTACCATTTTGTTATAAGTCAAAGGTGCAGCTTTCCAGATGCAGGCAACTGGCCAACCGGCAGTTGCCATATTAAGTAAAAGACAAATGAAGTCGGTCTGCTCCATGCCTTGGAAGCTTAAACCGCAATTAATGTAATGTTGAACATCTGCTCAACCAATCAGATTCAAGGATTACCCTGAAGGTATCCGTTGAAGAAATGTGATTGTTGACACATTTCACCTATAAAAGAATGAGCTGAAGAGGAGTAAATACAGTTACAACAATTCAGAGTGCCAACAACCAAAAAGTTACAAGTTACAAGTTGTGTTTATCTCTCTACAAGATTCAAAGTTTAAGTGTATATTTGAAGTGTGATTACAATTTCCGTGAGAATTGTAAAATTGTTTATCGAGCAGTAAATAAGTCTCGATTGTGTAGTGTGGTTGAGTATTCCTTAGTGAATATCTTTCTCGCGGTTTGAGAAGAAGGGGTGACGTAGGAGTTTTATCTCCGAACATCCATAAAAACCTGTGTCTTGTTCTTTACTTTTCGTCGGTTCCGCTTTCTAACCGACTCGCACTGTCATAACCGACTTACATCATTCTAACCGACTCACTAAATCTCAAACCGACTTTCTCCAAACTCTACCTCTATTCATCCTGTGTGTGTGTTGCTTCAGTCTAAAACAAACCACTTCCGCACTTGAACTCGGTTCAAGGGTTTGTGACAGCCTTTGTAGTATTGAAACCGGTGTTAATCTCTAACCGGATTAAACGCCAACCGTTGAGTGTTGTAGTGTTAGCCGGACCCCGATCCCCTATCGGCGATCTAGATCTTAACAATTGGTATCAGAGCAGTTAGTTTCAATACTCAAGCAACCCGAAGCAAGCAAGCATGACTTTCGAGAAGCCTCCAATGCTAGAAGGTGATGATTTCGCCAACTAGAAGATATGCATGCACTTGCACCTAATCACTATGGATGATGAGATGCCGTTCATTCTGTCTGAAGGACCGATAAAGATTGATAAAAATAGAAAGGATTGGACAGCTGAGAAAAAGAGGAGAAACAATCTGGATAATCACGCCAAAAACCATATCTTCAAAGGTTTGGACAGAAATACCTTCTATAAGGTCAGAGATTGCAAAACCTCAAAGGAAGTATGGGAAACAGTGATTCAACTTCATGAGGGAAATGAAAGAACCAAGGAAAAAAAGATAATGGTGGCTACTCAGAAGTTTGAAAACATCAAGATGAAGCCAGGAGAAACCATGAGGGAGTACAGTGACCGGTTTACAAATGTGATAAATGAGCTATCATCTCTTGGAAAGAAGTATGATAACAAGGAAACAATCATCAAAGCTTTAAGATCTCTTCCGAGTGCATGGGACATAAAGACGATGGTGATGAGAGAATCAAACTGCCTAAACAAGATGAAACTACACGATGTATTCGAAGATCTAAAGGCATATGAGTTTGAAATGAGATCCAGGATCGAAGATGAAGCATCAACCTCAACCGCTACTAAGGCACTAGTCACATCTATAGAACTGGTAGTTGCCGCACCGATCAAATCCGCTGAAAAATTCACTGAGGATGCAATGGCAATTCTTGCACAGAAGTTTGGCAGATTCATGAAGAAAAGCCAACCGACAAACAACAACTATAACTACGGTGATAAATCTAATATTAGATGTTATAATTGCAACTGTTTGGGACATTTCAGGTGGGAATGCAGAAAACCAAGACGGGATGACCAGAAGCCGGATGATCAGAACCAAAGAAACAACTACTCACAAACCGGTGAAGGGAGGGAAATTCAGAAAACACTGATAGCCGATGATAGAGGAAGTCTTTGGGCTCACAGTGACAACGATGATGAACTCTCTCGTCTCATGGAAAACGAAGAACAAGTATTTGAATTTTCTTGTAAAGAATTTACTAAAGATGATTTAGTTAATGCACTAAATGACATGATAGTAGAGTATAAAAATCTATTATCCTTAGTACCAACCCGACTCAACTTTAGAACCGACCCTATGGCACAAACCCGGTCCAATCTTGAAACCGATAGTATTCAACCTGATGAAATCTTAAAAATCGAGGCAGCACCTGAACTATCCTCTAAGACTGAACAGCTTAAGGAGTCAGTTCAAGAGTTGCCGAAGAGGAAGATGCTCGAACCATGTATCGAATAGCAGAATGGAAAAGATCTAGTGAAGCAGTGAACCAGATGTCTAATAATCAAAGACATCCCAAATGCAAATTTGGCATTGGATACAAAAACAACAGATCCGCCAACCGGAATCGTTCCAACGAGATGAAACTCACAAAAGACAATCTTCCCTTTATAAGATTTGTCAAGAGCTATTCAACCGACAATGAGGCACAACGTGACTCAAAACTGGAAAAAAAAATATGTAAGTCCAACTGACTCGGAAAAATGGCTTCATCCTGAGAGAAGGAAAGCCAACCGGCCAACAGGTAAACAAACCGATCCACGTCCACATAGAATAAACCAAATGTCACTACAAAATAAGGCACTCTTAGGACAATAGAAAGATGTCAACCCAAGCACAGGAAAACTAATTAGAACCATAACCGGGAAAGTTATCCGACTTATTAAAGTCTGGATACCCAAGGGACTAATCAACCGTAGACCCAAGTAAATGTGGGTACCAAATAGTTGTAAATATGTGTATCTTACAGGTTATGAAGAAACGACTAGGAAATTCTGAGTGGTACCTGGACAGCGGTTGTTCCAGACATATGACTGGAAATAGCCACCTTCTGACCGATATCAAAATAGGAACCGGTGCAATGATAGTTTTTAGTGACAACACAAGAGGTAGAACTGTGGGCAAGGGTACGATTGTCCATGGTAATTTAACAATTAACAATGTACTTCTAGTTGAAAATCTACATTTTAACCTGCTATGTATTAGTCAGATGTGTGATACTGGATATACTATAGAATTTCTTAGACATGCATGCTTAGTTAAAAACTCTCAGGGTAGCACACTACTAACCGGAAATAGGTTAGGAAATATATACAAGGTAGACTGGAAAAATGAGGTGGAGCATCTTGTTTGCATGGTAGATAAAAATGATCAAACCTGACTATGACATAAAAGGTTAAACCATCTAAACCTCAAAACTATAAACTATATCCGCAATAAAAAGTTAGTTGAAGGAATTCCTGATATAATATTTAATAAGGATAAGGTGTGCTCAGCATGTCAAATGGGTAAACAAACTAAATCAACCTTTAAGAGTAAAGGAAACATTTAGTCTAACCAATATTTAGACCTTCTTCACATGGATTTATTTGGACCGATTAGGGTCACCAGCCTAGGTGGTATGCATTACACCATGGTTGTTATTGATGATTATTCTAGATATACATGGGTCACATTTTTGGTATCAAAAAGTGAAACCGCTTCCAATTTAATTACACTACTTAAGCGTTTACAAAATGAAAAATCAACACGTATAAATAACATTAGGAGAGATAGAGGAACCGTATTTACAAATAGTACTCTAAATGCATTTCTTGAGGAATCCGGCATTAGACATGAGTTGTCCAGTGCCAGAACTCCTCAACAGAACGGCCTGACTGAGAGAAGAAACCGAACTCTCAAGGAAGTCGCAAGGTCTATGATAGCCGACTTAGGTGTTGCTCAAAATTTTTGGGCTGAAGCTATCAGCACTGCATGTTATACACAAAACCGGTCTTTGATTAACAAATTTCACAATAAAACACCGTACGAAGTATATTTTGATAGAATTCCTAACATTCGGTATCTTAAGATTTTCGGTTGTAAATGTTACATTCACATTAATGGCAAAAACTACTTATCTGCTTTTGATGCAAAATCTGATATTGGGATAATGCTAGGATACTTAGCGGTTAGTAATGCATATAGAGTATATAATACTAGAACTTTAACCCTGGAAGAATCTCTTCAAGTTGTATTCGATGAATCGGTTGAAAATAACACTGCATCATCCTTTGATCTACACAACAGATTGGAAAATCATAATATCAATTCTGATAGTGAATATGAGATTCCGGTTTTCAGACGGTTTGTCCATGACCAAATGGGTGTTGTTGAAACCCAGCCGGATCAAGCTAAACATAGTAGGAAGCTGACACCTCGGCACAAACGGAGGAAATCGGTCGGTCTAACACTATTGTTTAGCCTACCGATATGTCTAGCCTTGATCAAACAAATGGTAATTTTGTAGACATTCATAAACCGAATCTCAAAAGGAACACAAATCATCCTCCTGAGCTTATTATAGGTGACCCTTCAAAACCTATCCAAACTAGGCGACAAAAACTGGAGGAATACTTTAATTCCGCTTTCATATCCCAGATTGAGCCAAAAAAGGTGGATGAAGCATTGTTGGATCTGGATTGGATCTTATCAATGTAGGAAGAGTTGAACCAGTTTGAGAGTAATAAAGTCTGGTATCTAGTTCCTAGACCGAAAGATCAACCGGTCATAGGAACAAGATGGGTATTCATAAATAAATTCAATGAAGACGGTTTGGTTACGAGGAACAAAGTTAGATTAGTGGCATAAGGATACAAACAGGAAGAACGCATTGATTTTGAAGAATCATTTACTCCTGTAGCTATAATTGAAGCCATTAGAATTTTTCTGGCCTTTGCTGCTTTCAAATATTTTAAATATTCCAAATGGATGTTAAAAGTGCATTTTTAAATGGTGACCTACGTGAAGAAGTATACGTTGAACAATCACCCGGTTTTAAAAATGCTGACCTAACTAATCATGTATATCGTCTAAATAAAGCCCTTTACGGTTTAAACCAAGCTCTTAGAGCTTGGTATGATACATTAACCGCATTTCTGATACATCATGACTTCACCATAGGTTTAGTAGATTGATAGGATCGGCTTTATCGTTAGAGACGGGGGTCTGGCTAAGGATGAAGGCTTATGAAAAACAGTTTGAAAGAAATCCGGTTAAGGATTTAATTCGCTTTCTATTCTACGCAAACTTGTGTAAACACTTGAAACGGGTTCAAGGCGGAATTGTTTACTTGGATTTGAAGCACAAGATGAAAAATGATAAGATGACAGAAAATGAAGAACACAACAGTTTGTTTATGGATGTTCGGAGAAACTCTCCTACGTCGCCCCTTCTTCCAACCACCGGAAGGATTCACTATATGATGAGAATCAAATACAGTTTACACACACACTTAACTCACTATTGAATAGAACACTTTCTGTTCAATTACAAGAAGATGAAGAATATCACTCAGCTAATGGTGTTTTGATTCTAGCTCTCTCTCTCTCGATTCACACACAGTATATTCAGAAAGAAGCTTCAAGAATGAGTTCAGTAAACAAGATGATTGAGTAGTCTCTCTCTGCAAAATCAGAATGCTTGTTCAGTGAGTTCGGAAAAATCAGTGAGTCGTCCATTGCTCTAAGGATTGGTTAAATAATGATCAGGAGCTAACGGTCGAATCTTCAAGAATGAAACGTGGCGCTCTTCCATTGGAAAGCCTCCATTGTACACATCAGACTCTGAGCACAACGATCGTGGCGGTACCGAACTGGTAGTGCGCCGAATATTCCATCAAGGATGTTCCTACAAAACGGGTAATGTGAGGAAAATTCTCTTACGTGGCATTTCTTGATTGGATGCATATAGATGTTGTACTAGTCTTCACAAGAAAGTGGAGCAAAATTAGGGTACAACTATAGCACGTGGGTAGGAGAAATGCTAGATGCAAGCGTACTGCTTGAATCAGAGCATTAGACGTATTTTAGTTAGACGGATCAGTCTAATGAAATAAGTCAACTCCTTCTGATGAAAAACGTCTATTAGACCACCTGGTCTAATGTACTTAGACTCGCGTCTAATACAAATAACCATTAGACGGGTACGTCTAACTCCACTGAGTTAGACTACCACGTCTAATTCCGGTTCTACCTCAAACTTGTCTGAAGGAGTTAGACCCACGTCTAACTTTCAATAATTAGACAACCCGTCTAATTCTAATAACCATTAGACCGGTACTTCTAACTCCACTGAGTTAGACTACCACGTCTAATTCCGGTTCTATATCAGACTTGTCTGAAGGAGTTAGACCCACGTCTAACTTTCAATAATTAGACAACCCGTCTAATTATAATAACCATTAGACCGGTACGTCTAACTCCACTGAGTTAGACTACCACGTCTAATTCCGTGTATTCATTAGACTACCCGTCTAATTCTTTACGTCTATTAGACTTACACGTCTAACTCCGATGAGTTAGACTTTACGTCTAATTCTATTAGACTCACGTCTAATTCCGTGTATTCATTAGACTACCCGTCTAATTCTTTACACGTCTATTAGACTTACACGTCTAACTCCGATGAGTTAGACTGTATGTCTAATTCTATTAGACTCATGTCTAATTCCGTGTATTCATTAGACTACCCGTCTAATTCTTTACACGTCTTTTAGACTTACACGTCTAACTCCGATGAGTTAGACTGTATGTCTAATTCTATTAGACTCACGTCTAATTCCTGCCTCTATTAGACTGCTTCGTCTAACTCCGTTGAGTTAGACTAAGCGTCTAATTTCATTAGACTTGCGTCTAACTTAATGCGAATGGAGATCAAAATCGGTCTAATAACCTCATTAGATCCAAGTCTAAAGATATGTTGTCTTAATACACCTGTATCAAAACACATAGATTATTTCATCATCAAAATATCAGTGGGTAAATTATTTCAACACTTAGTCAAAATAATTTGACCCAACAATTTCCCCCTTTTTGATGAAGAAATTGCAAACCTGCATACATATAACACAACATGTATTCATCCGATAAATAAACAAACAAACACCATGTTCACTTACACCAATCATCCACAAAAACCAGTATTCAAAGGACTTATGAAAACCATGTTCAATATAATTTAAACAGAGTAAAAGAAGAGAGATCATTGTTTTTCCCTTTTTACTCGAAGATCGGTTGGACTCATCTCTTGTCCGGGAAGCATGTTCATAAAGTGAGGATAGCCGTGACCACCACGACCTCCTACATTCGATCTACCTCCACGCTCAGCAGCAATGCCACGTCCACCTTGATCAATATCAGACAGCCTACTTCGGCCGCCACCATTTCTTCCACCGCGTTCAGAACCACTTCGGCCACCGCCTCTCTTGGTTGGCCTAGGATTGTCATCAGAATAGATGGCCCTCCTGGATCTTGTTCCGGTTGCTACGCCATCGTTCCTCTTGCTAGATTCCGCCTGAACTGGTTGAGGTTGAGCACTTTCATCATTACGTAAGGCATCTTCCTTGTCTTGAAATTTCCTAACAAGGTTCTCTACAAAGTCTTGTCGTTCATTGTCGTTTCGGTTCATGCAACTCTGCATTTCCACCAGCTGATTCTTCACCAAGGCGAATTCATCTAAGGTTTCCTTGTGGCGTTCGTCATTAATGTGCCTCTCAATATCGAATAGTTCAGATTGACGGCTGAAGCATTCTTGCTCAAACTTTCCAAACTTCACATTAGAGACATGGGTTTCATACGTGTTCAACTTCAGAGTCTTATTCAACTCAGATAGGATATTGAACATTTTATCAAAATTCGCTCTTTCCTCTTCCCTGGAGATCATTGACTTACACATTGTCTTCTGCATTGTAGAAAACATAGACCTCATCGATTTCAGCATTTTATTTCTTCCATCAGATGGACCCTCATGAGACGACACTTCATCAGACTCTGCAGCCGTACTTTGAACAGGCTCAAAGTTTGTATGAACCTGCAAGGATTTCTCTGGTTGATGAACTTCAGCATCCTTAGCAGCTTTCTCTTGTGCCTCTTCTTCGTCAACTTCTCTTTGTGCCCTTTCGAATCTTTCAAGCAGGCTTCCAGAATAGTGACGGGGATTGGTTATATTTTCGTGAATACTTCCCACAGTACCTTTGGGAAATAAGTCGATCTTAACAAATTTGGGTTGCTCATCTTGTTCCTCCTCAGACAAGGAACCTTCTTCTTCATCACCTTTTTCCTTAGAGGGTTCCCCCTCAGTTCTTGCAGTTTCAGGCTGAGTGGCCTCAACCAATATTTCTTGAACACCCTCTGTTCTCACAACAGGGGTTATGATCACGTCTACTTTAGTAGGAGCTTTTGAAGCCTCCTCAACTACATCTTCCAAGATTACTACATCAACATTTGTTACAAGAGCTTGTTCAGGCTCTTGAACATTCCCCATCGCTTCAACTTTATTGGGAAACACTTGAACAGGGTGATCTTGAATGCGTCTCTCTTCGGCAGACATGGTCCCGAATTCGATCAGGGGAGTAGCATCAGATTCATCGGCATTTGGAATGTCCATGGCCTCTTCTACATTGAGCGGTTCTGCGCCAGAGCAATCGGCGCCATGAATGTATTTGGAAGCAACAAAAACATAGCCATCCAAGATATCGTTCAACTTTTTCAGCACTTTGGCTTCAACAATAGCTCCTCTTGCGTCAGGGTTGATGTTTGCTTTCCTGGCTTCATAAATTGGGAACAGAGTTTTCACAAGAATGCAAGATTCCACCAACTCTCTTCAGTTCAAAGCTTAAGCCACATCTGAAGTTCTTGCCCATTTCAGAACCTTCTTCTCGTTTGCCACTCTCTTCTTCCATTCTTTTGCAATGGCAGCATTGGACAGAGAGCCATTATAGCTAGAGCACAACCTCTCAGTACGCCAAGAATCATAGATATCTTTCTGGATCTCTTCACTTGATCCAGAATGAGATCAACAATACCTCTTGCTTCAGACACCTTCTCAGGAACCTGAAGATCATTAGACTTACCTTTTCCAACAACCTCTACAAGTTTTGGAACAGGTCTAGGTTCACCAATGACAATTCCTTGTGCCCTTTTTTGGCCCGCAACAGTTCGAAGGCCGATTGAGGTCTCAAGCAGAGCTCAGTAGGGAGCTCTCTGCAAACGATTTTTCCACCCACCAAGGAATCCTTGGGAGCAGGAATGATAGGTTCACCAGCATCAAGGGTAGGAACAGCACCTTGTTCTGGTAGGGACGACTCTGTAGCACCAGCGACTACCTGATCAGATTGGATAACAGGGGACTCCACCCTATTAATAGATTCAACAATTGGACCAGCTGACTCAACAGCAGGCCCTTCAGAAGATTCTCTTAGGGGAGAGAAAACGGATTCAGCTTGTTCCACTTCGGGAACAACAAATTTTGGCACAGCAGCCAAAGATTTAGAAGATTTTACCTTAGAGGATTTAGACGCATGAGGCGCCTTTGTCTTCTTCTCTTTTGAGGCACATGACCTCGAAGGTTTCCTCAGGAAAGTTGAGGGAGTGAATAAAGATGTCATCGAGGTTGCAGCAAGTACGCCTGGACCTTACTTTACCCTTGAATCGACAGATTCCGTGTCCTTCTGGATTGGACTCTTCATGCTAGAGGAACTGGCCTCCGATTCATTCACGATTCTGGTTCTCTCTGCCCCTGTTGAAACAACAGAAGTAGAGGGCTTCGCTCGAGTGGAAGGCCTTCCACCAGTCTGGAAACTAGAGGCCCCAGAAGCAGACTCTAGGTTGTTCTTCACTCTGATCAGAGTGCGGGCAACCGTAGAAGCGGTAAAAACTCTTGCAGAGTTAATTTGCGCTGGTTCACCGAGAGGAACCCCCAGGAACTTCAACAGATGGCTCAGTTGAGCCGCATAGGGAATGCTCTCCTTGTTACTCTAGCAGATGGAGTAACACAAATTCTGGAATAGGGTATGACCCCAGTTCACTTGGATACCTTAGGAAATGGCGCACATATAGTCAAAACGGTCTTGACTATAGAGGTTGAACGAACCGGACTTCCCTTGCAGCGCCTTCGCTACAACGTCGTTAAGGAGAATGAAGTGGGGCTTGAATACCTTCTTATATCCATTAACATGGATTTTGGAACCATCAGCAGAGAAGGAAGTCTTCATTTCCTCCATGACCTCAAAAGAGAGCACCAAATCGAACAGATGGCCCTCCGTTGGAAGTTCAAAGAACTCCACATACACTGCTTCATCAAATAAAATCTCCTTGCCATTAACGGTATCTACAATGGAATCATCCACCATAACCGCCGTTTTAAAGAACTCGCAAACTTCATCTTCATAGAAGATGAACGGTCCGCCCAGATACTTCCTCAACCCAGAATATTCTAGGGTTTGGAACATCGTCACCACTTCCGGTTGATCATAGAAGTACACCGATGGAAAGTCCACCTGCAAAGTACAGTGACCGAGTGTGATTTTCTTCACCATTTTGAGAGAATGTGAATCGATATGATAGTTCAAAGAGTTTTAGTGAGAGAAATGCAAGAAAACTAGGGTTCTTAGAGATTTCGAGAGATTGAAAGTTTTCAAAATCATGCAAGAATATCCTTATATAGATGAATCATGGAAATATTGAATAACCGCATATTCTAGGGGTATGGCCCATTAATAAATGTTAGACGTCCTTTTTCAAGAAGTAATCATTAAAAATGAGGATATATTAGTCATTTTCTTTAAACTTGATATTCACGTGTCTTCATGTTATTAAGAGATGACTGTTCGATATTTTGAGTGGGAAAAGTAGATAACTCTCAGCGTGTGACAACTGTCCTTGATCAGTCTAATCGGCACGTAGTTAGACGTTTTTCTTACTTCACAAATAACACGGCGTCTATTAGACAGATGAGTGTATTAGATGCATACGTCTAATTCCGTGTTCATAACCAATCTGTTTGATGTTTATTAGACGTGTACGTCTAATTCCGCATGAACATCACGTGTTAGACGTGTGTTTATTAGACGTGAGCGGCCTTTTTCTCAAGACGTAAAAACGTCTAACGTCTATTAGACGTGTCCGTCTAATTGCGTGGATATAAAATTTCAACATATAGACTTAGATGTATGAATTGTGAGCAAAACTACGTCTAAGTACACACTTTTTCTTTTAGACACCCTTGTCTAATTAGACCGATTAAGGATATTCGTCTAGAGAATATCTTTATTTCCAAAGAAATTTCCTTCTCAAAAATGAATATGGACATCTAAAGTTTTATAAACAATTTTTGTGGTCCAAAGACCAAAAAGAATTTTTAATAACAAAAACAAAACAAACAAAATATTCTTCCAGAATGGCAAGTGCCATTGTTGATCTTCCAGGCTATGTACTCAGATGAGTACTCTTCTAGCTTCCTTCCTGCTATCCTCCTGCATCACCTACAAAATAAACTATTTACAAATCTTGGTACACATACTCAATTGGGTCCTCGATCAATTAGTCCCTTAGGAATCCATATTTGAGTTATTTTGATGGATTTCCCATTTTGTGTTGTGATTAATGCATAAGATTTTGACTTAGCAAATGACTTCCTGCTAGCCACTAATCCTTTAACTTTTTGAAGAAGATTTTCTTTTAAAACTCCTTGACTTAGAGTCAGGTTTTAAGTTACCATACTTATTAGCCTTTTCAAGCTTATTCTTAAGCCAGCTAACAGTTGGTGGAACATAAATTATTTCATTTTTAAAAGCCACTTCTTCATGGATGGGATCAGATTCAATGTCAGTCATATTTCCTTTGACAAAACTTATTGGCTTAAGTTTGTCATTTGGTTTTGACTTTTTGCATGACATGTTAGGATCATTGCCATCAAATCCCAATCCGGATCTAGATCCAGCAGGTTTCAACATGCTGATCTGATATCTGACAGCATCACCAGACCTTGTCCATGCACAGACAACATAGTTAAGCCTTTTGTTTTCAGATGAAAGAGTTTGAATCTGTTCCTCGAGCGTCTCATTTTCAGATGAGATCTCTTCTATTTTCTTTTCAAAAACATGTGACTCTTCCTCTTTAGACCGATTTGGTTCATTTAAATCTGATGGATATTTAGTTTCATTTAGAGATTCTGCTAGCTTTCTGTACTCGATGACCATTTCATCTAGTGCAGCTACCAGTTGTTCCCTTGAAAACCTTTCGGAGGAGAAATCAAATACCTCAGTTTCCTGAGTTTCTTCCTCATCTTCTCTGGCCATGAAGCAAGCCACGTCTTCTTCATCACTTTCACTGGATGAGAAGTACGAGCCACGGCTGCTTCCTCTGCTCTTTCCGTCACCGGCCATAAGAGCCTTCAGCTCTTTTCCATCTTCCTTAGCATCTTCACGCTTTGGCTTCCGGCATTCCGATGCGTAATGGCCTTTAATAACACAGTTAAAACAAGTAACATTAGCTTTAGATTTTCTATTATCGTTAAAATTTGAAGAGTTTGAGTTAGAGTTGCTCTTCTTCATGAAGTCGCCAAACTTCTTCACAAAGAGAGACATGGCATCGCTGCTCAGCTGCTGAGCTGCCATCTTCACGTCCGGAGTAGTTGGTGGCTCTTCAGTAGTCACCAACGCCTTGTCAATGATAACGGACGAGGGTTGATCTTCTTCCATCCTACAGTTCAGCTCGAACTCGTAGGCCTTGAGATCTGCGAAGAGATCAAAGAGAGAGATCTTGTTCAGATCTTTGGATTCTCTCATAGCCATAGTCTTTATGTCCCATTCCCTTGGTAGAGCACGCATGACCTTGATAGCAAACTCCCGGTTGCTATAGGTCTTGCCTAAGATGGACAGAGAGGAGACGATCTTGTTGAATCTGGTGTCGAAATCGTTCATTGTTTCACCAGGACGCATTTTGAAACTGTCGAACTGTTGAGTAGCAACCATGATCTTGTTTTCCTTTGTTTGCTCGTTGCCCTCACACAGTTGAGTGAGTCTGTCTCAGACCTTTTTGGCAGTGTCACATTCGATGACGTAGTTGAACATACTGTCATCGAGAGATCTGTACAGAACATCAAGAGCCATGTTGTTGAGGTTGTTCTGTCTCTTTTCTTCAGCACTCCAGTCGGCCTTCTCCTTATCAATCTTGATAGGACCTTCTTTGACAACACTCCACATGTCATCATGAAGAGAAGAGAGATGAGCACGGACTCTTTTCTTCCAAACAATGTATTTTTCGCGAGAGAAAGTTGGAATGGCTGTAGCACTGGCATCTTTGGGTTTGTTCGACATTTTTCAGGAAAGGCTTGAAAATAGAAACAGGGCTTTGATACCAATTGATAGGATCGGCTTTATCATTAGAGACGGGGGTCTGGCTAAGGATGAAGGCTTATGAAAAACAGTTTGAAAGAAATCATGTTAAGGATTTAATTCGCTTTCTATTCTACGCAAACTTGTGTAAACACTTGAAACAGGTTCAAGGCGGAATTGTTTACTTGGGTTTGAAGCACAAGATGAAAAATGATAAGATGACAAAAAATGAAGAACACAACAGTTTGTTTATGGATGTTCGGAGAAACTCTCCTACGTCACCCCTTCTTCCAACCACCGGAAGGATTCACTATATGATGAGAATCAAATACAGTTTACACACACACTTAGCTCACTATTGAACAGAACACTTTCTGTTCAAATACAAGAAGATGAAGAACAGCACTCAGCTAATGATGTTTTGATTCTAGCTCTCTCTATCGATTCACACACCGTACAATCAGAAAGAAGCTTCAAGAATGAGTTCAGTAAGCAAGATGTTTGAGTAATCTCTCTCTGCAAAATCAGAATGCTTGTTCAGTCAGTTCGGAAAAATCAGTGAGTCGTCCGTTGCTCTAAGGATTGGTTAAATACTGATCAGGAGCTAATGGTCGAATCTTCAAGAATGAAACGTGGCGCTCTTCTATTGGAAAGCCTCCATTGTACACATCAGACTCTGAGCACAACGATCGTGGCCGTACCGAACTGGTAGTGCGCCGAATATTCCATCAGGGATGTTCCTACAAAACGGGTAATGTGAGGAAAATTCTCTTACGTGGCATTTCTTGATTGGATGCATATAGATGTTGTACTAGTCTTCACAAGAAAGTGGAGCAAAATTAGGGTACAACTATAGCACGTGGGTAGGAGAAATGCTAGATGCAAGTGTACTACTTGAATCAGAGCATTAGACGTATTTTAGTTAGACGGATCAGTCTAATGAAATAAGTCAACTCCTTCTGATGAAAAACGTCTATTAGACCACCTGGTCTAATGTACTTAGACTCGCGTCTAATACAAATAACCATTAGACGGGTACGTCTAACTCCACTGAGTTAGACTACCACGTCTAATTCCGGTTCTACCACAAACTTGTCTGAAGGAGTTAGACCCACGTCTAACTTTCAATAATTAGACAACCCGTCTAATTCTAATAACCATTAGACCGGTACGTCTAACTCCACTGAGTTAGACTACCACGTCTAATTCCGGTTCTATATCAGACTTGTCTGAAGGAGTTAGACCCACGTCTAACTTTCAATAATTAGACAACCCGTCTAATTATAATAACCATTAGACCGGTACGTCTAACTCCACTGAGTTAGACTACCACGTCTAATTCCGTGTATTCATTAGACTACCCGTCTAATTCTTTACGTCTATTAGACTTACACGTCTAACTCCGATGAGTTAGACTTTACGTCTAATTCTATTAGACTCACGTCTAATTCCGTGTATTCATTAGACTACCCGTCTAATTCTTTACACGTCTATTAGACTTACACGTCTAACTCCGATGAGTTAGACTGTATGTCTAATTCTATTAGACTCACGTCTAATTCCGTGTATTCATTAGACTACCCGTCTAATTCTTTACACGTCTTTTAGACTTACACGTCTAACTCCGATGAGTTAGACTGTATGTCTAATTCTATTAGACTCACGTCTAATTTCTGCCTCTATTAGACTGCTTCGTCTAACTCCGTTGAGTTAGACTAAGCGTCTAATTTCATTAGACTTGCGTCTAACTTAATGCGAATGGAGATCAAAATCGGTCTAATGAACCTCATTAGATCCAAGTCTAAAGATATGTTGTCTTAATACACCTGTATCAAAACACATAGATTATTTCATCATCAAAATATCAGTGGGTAAATTATTTCAACACTTAGTCAAAATAATTTGACCCAACAATTTCCCCCTTTTTGATGAAGAATTTGCAAACCTGCATACATATAACACAACATGTATTCATCCGATAAATAAACAAACAAACACCATGTTCACTTACACCAATCATCCACAAAAACCAGTATTCAAAGGACTTATGAAAACCATGTTCAATATAATTTAAACAGAGTAAAAGAAGAGAGATCATTGTTTTTCCCTTTTTACTCGAGGATCGGTTGGACTCATCTCTTGTCCGGGAAGCATGTTCATAAAGTGAGGATAGCCGCGACCACCACGACCTCCTACATTCGATCTACCTCCACGCTCAGCAGCAATGCCACGTCCACCTTGATCAATATCAGACAGCCTACTTCGGCCGCCACCATTTCTTCCACCGCGTTCAGAACCACTTCGGCCACCGCCTCTCTTGGTTGGCCTAGGATTGTCATCAGAATAGATGGCCCTCCTGGATCTTGTTCCGGTTGCTACGCCATCGTTCCTCTTGCTAGATTCCGCCTGAACTGGTTGAGGTTGAGCACTTTCATCATTACGTAAGGCATCTTCCTTGTCTTGAAATTTCCTAACAAGGTTCTCTACAAAGTCTTGTCGTTCATTGTCGTTTCGGTTCATGCAACTCTGCATTTCCACCAGTTGATTCTTCACCAAGGCGAATTCATCTAAGGTTTCCTTGTGGCGTTCGTCATTAATGTGCCTCTCAATGTCGAATAGTTCAGATTGACGGCTGAAGCATTCTTGCTCAAACTTTCCAAACTTCACATTAGAGACATGGGTTTCATACGTGTTCAACTTCAGAGTCTTATTCAACTCAGATAGGATATTGAACATTTTATCAAAATTCGCTCTTTCCTCTTCCCTGGAGATCATTGACTTACACATTGTCTTCTGCATTGTAGAAAACATAGACCTCATCGATTTCAGCATTTTATTTCTTCCATCAGATGGACCCTCATGAGACGACACTTCATCAGACTCTGCAGCCGTACTTTGAACAGGCTCAAAGTTTGTATGAACCTGCAAGGATTGCTCTGGTTGATGAACTTCAGCATCCTTAGCAGCTTTCTCTTGTGCCTCTTCTTCGTCAACTTCTCTTTGTGCCCTTTCGAATCTTTCAAGCAGGCTTCCAGAATAGTGACGGGGATTGGTTATATTTTCGTGAATACTTCCCACAGTACCTTTGGGAAATAAGTCGATCTTAACAAATTTGGGTTGCTCATCTTGTTCCTCCTCAGACAAGGAACCTTCTTCTTCATCACCTTTTTCCTTAGAGGGTTCCCCCTAAGTTCTTGCAGTTTCAGGCTGAGTGGCCTCAACCAATATTTCTTGAACACCCTCTGTTCTCACAACAGGGGTTATGATCACGTCTACTTTAGTAGGAGCTTTTGAAGCCTCCTCAACTACATCTTCCAAGATTACTACATCAACATTTGTTACAAGAGCTTGTTTAGGCTCTTGAACATTCCCCATCGCTTCAACTTTATTGGGAAGCACTTGAACAGGGTGATCTTGAATGCGTCTCTCTTCGGCAGACATGGTCCCGAATTCGATCAGGGGAGTAGCATCAGATTCATCGGCATTTGGAATGTCCATGGCCTCTTCTACATTGAGCGGTTCTGCGCTAGAGCAATCGGCGCCATGAATGTATTTGGAAGCAACAGAAACATAGCCATCCAAGATATCGTTCAACTTTTTCAGCACTTTGGCTTCAACAATAGCTCCTCTTGCGTCAGGGTTGATGTTTACTTTCCTGGCTTCATAAATTGGGAACAGAGTTTTCACAAGAATGCAAGATTCCACCAACTCTCTTCTGTTCAAAGCTTAAGCCACATCTGAAGTTCTTGCCCATTTCAGAACCTTCTTCTCGTTTGCCACTCTCTTCTTCCATTCTTTTGCAATGGCAGCATTGGACAGAGAGCCATTATAGCTAGAGCACAACCTCTCAGTACGCCAAGAATCATAGATATCTTTCTGGATCTCTTCACTTGATCCAGAATGAGATCAACAATACCTCTTGCTTCAGACACCTTCTCAGGAACCTGAAGATCATTAGACTTACCTTTTCCAACAACCTCTACAAGTTTTGGAACAGGTCTAGGTTCACCAATGACAATTCCTTGTGCCCTTTTTTGGCCCGCAACAGTTCGAAGGCCGATTGAGGTCTCAAGCAGAGCTCAGTAGGGAGCTCTCTGCAAACGATTTTTCCACCCACCAAGGAATCCTTGGGAGCAGGAATGATAGGTTCACCAGCATCAAGGGTAGGAACAGCACCTTGTTCTGGTAGGGACGACTCTGTAGCACCAGCGACTACCTGATCAGATTGGATAACAGGGGACTCCACCCTATTAATAGATTCAACAATTGGACCAGCTGACTCAACAGCAGGCCCTTCAGAAGATTCTCTTAGGGGAGAGAAAACGGATTCAGCTTGTTCCACTTCGGGAACAACAAATTTTGGCACAGCAGCCAAAGATTTAGAAGATTTTACCTTAGAGGATTTAGACGCATGAGGCGCCTTTGTCTTCTTCTCTTTTGAGGCACATGACCTCGAAGGTTTCCTCAGGAAAGTTGAGGGAGTGAATAAAGATGTCATCGAGGTTGCAGCAAGTACGCCTGGACCTTACTTTACCCTTGAATCGACAGATTCCGTGTCCTTCTGGATTGGACTCTTCATGCTAGAGGAACTGGCCTCCGATTCATTCACGATTCTGGTTCTCTCTGCCCCTGTTGAAACAACAGAAGTAGAGGGCTTCGCTCGAGTGGAAGGCCTTCCACCAGTCTGGAAACTAGAGGCCCCAGAAGCAGACTCTAGGTTGTTCTTCACTCTGATCAGAGTGCGGGCAACCGTAGAAGCGGTAAAAACTCTTGCAGAGTTAATTTGCGCTGGTTCACCGAGAGGAACCCCCAGGAACTTCAACAGATGGCTCAGTTGAGCCGCATAGGGAATGCTCTCCTTGTTACTCTAACAGATGGAGTAACACAAATTCTGGAATAGGGTATGACCCCAGTTCACTTGGATACCTTAGGAAATGGCGCACATATAGTCAAAACGGTCTTGACTATAGAGGTTGAACGAACCGGACTTCCCTTGCAGCGCCTTCGCTACAACGTCGTTAAGGAGAATGAAGTGGGGCTTGAATACCTTCTTATATCCATTAACATGGATTTTGGAACCATCAGCAGAGAAGGAAGTCTTCATTTCCTCCATGACCTCAAAAGAGAGCACCAAATCGAACAGATGGCCCTCCGTTGGAAGTTCAAAGAACTCCACATACACTGCTTCATCAAATAAAATCTCCTTGCCATTAACGGTATCTACAATGGAATCATCCACCATAACCGCCGTTTTAAAGAACTCGCAAACTTCATCTTCATAGAAGATGAACGGTCCGCCCAGATACTTCCTCAACCCAGAATATTCTAGGGTTTGGAACATCGTCACCACTTCCGGTTGATCATAGAAGTACACCGATGGAAAGTCCACCTGCAAAGTACAGTGACCGAGTGTGATTTTCTTCACCATTTTGAGAGAATGTGAATCGATATGATAGTTCAAAGAGTTTTAGTGAGAGAAATGCAAGAAAACTAGGGTTCTTAGAGATTTCGAGAGATTGAAAGTTTTCAAAATCATGCAAGAATATCCTTATATAGATGAATCATGGAAATATTGAATAACCGCATATTCTAGGGGTATGGCCCATTAATAAATGTTAGACGTCCTTTTTCAAGAAGTAATCATTAAAAATGAGGATATATTAGTCATTTTCTTTAAACTTGATATTCACGTGTCTTCATGTTATTAAGAGATGACTGTTCGATATTTTGAGTGGGAAAAGTAGATAACTCTCAGCGTGTGACAACTGTCCTTGATCAGTCTAATCGGCACGTAGTTAGACGTTTTTCTTACTTCACAAATAACACGGCGTCTATTAGACAGATGAGTGTATTAGATGCATACGTCTAATTCCGTGTTCATAACCAATCTGTCTGATGTTTATTAGACGTGTACGTCTAATTCTGCATGAACATCACGTGTTAGACGTGTGTTTATTAGACGTGAGCGGCCTTTTTCTCAAGACGTAAAAACGTCTAACGTCTATTAGACGTGTCCGTCTAATTGCGTGGATATAAAATTTCAACATATAGACTTAGATGTATGAATTGTGAGCAAAACTACGTCTAAGTACACACTTTTTCTTTTAGACACCCTTGTCTAATTAGACCGATTAAGGATATTCGTCTAGAGAATATCTTTATTTCCAAAGAAATTTCCTTCTCAAAAATGAATATGGACATCTAAAGTTTTATAAACAATTTTTGTGGTCCAAAGACCAAAAAGAATTTTTAATAACAAAAACAAAACAAACAAAATATTCTTCCAGAATGGCAAGTGCCATTGTTGATCTTCCAGGCTATGTACTCAGATGAGTACTCTTCTAGCTTCCTTCCTGCTATCCTCCTGCATCACCTACAAAATAAACTATTTACAAATCTTGGTACACATACTCAATTGGGTCCTCGATCAATTAGTCCCTTAGGAATCCATATTTGAGTTATTTTGATGGATTTCCCATTTTGTGTTGTGATTAATGCATAAGATTTTGACTTAGCAAATGACTTCCTGCTAGCCACTAATCCTTTAACTTTTTGAAGAAGATTTTCTTTTAAAACTCCTTGACTTAGAGTCAGGTTTTAAGTTACCATACTTATTAGCCTTTTCAAGCTTATTCTTAAGCCAGCTAACAGTTGGTGGAACATAAATTATTTCATTTTTAAAAGCCACTTCTTCATGGATGGGATCAGATTCAATGTCAGTCATATTTCCTTTGACAAAACTTATTGGCTTAAGTTTGTCATTTGGTTTTGACTTTTTGCATGACACGTTAGGATCATTGCCATCAAATCCCAATCCGGATCTAGATCCAGCAGGTTTCAACATGCTGATCTGATATCTGACAGCATCACCAGACCTTGTCCATGCACAGACAACATAGTTAAGCCTTTTGTTTTCAGATGAAAGAGTTTGAATCTGTTCCTCGAGCGTCTCATTTTCAGATGAGATCTCTTCTATTTTCTTTTCAAAAACATGTGACTCTTCCTCTTTAGACCGATTTGGTTCATTTAAATCTGATGGATATTTAGTTTCATTTAGAGATTCTGCTAGCTTTCTGTACTCGATGACCATTTCATCTAGTGCAGCTACCAGTTGTTCCCTTGAAAACCTTTCGGAGGAGAAATCAAATACCTCAGTTTCCTAAGTTTCTTCCTCATCTTCTCTGGCCATGAAGCAAGCCACGTCTTCTTCATCACTTTCACTGGATGAGAAGTACGAGCCACGGCTGCTTCCTCTGCTCTTTCCGTCACCGGCCATAAGAGCCTTCAGCTCTTTTCCATCTTCCTTAGCATCTTCACGCTTTGGCTTCCGGCATTCCGATGCGTAATGGCCTTTAATAACACAGTTAAAACAAGTAACATTAGCTTTAGATTTTCTATTATCGTTAAAATTTGAAGAGTTTGAGTTAGAGTTGCTCTTCTTCATGAAGTCGCCAAACTTCTTCACAAAGAGAGACATGGCATCGCTGCTCAGCTGCTGAGCTGCCATCTTCACGTCCGGAGTAGTTGGTGGCTCTTCAGTAGTCACCAACGCCTTGTCAATGATAACGGACGAGGGTTGATCTTCTTCCATCCTACAGTTCAGCTCGAACTCGTAGGCCTTGAGATCTGCGAAGAGATCAAAGAGAGAGATCTTGTTCAGATCTTTGGATTCTCTCATAGCCATAGTCTTTATGTCCCATTCCCTTGGTAGAGCACGCATGACCTTGATAGCAAGCTCCCGGTTGCTATAGGTCTTGCCTAAGATGGACAGAGAGGAGACGATCTTGTTGAATCTGGTGTCGAAATCGTTCATTGTTTCACCAGGACGCATTTTGAAATTGTCAAACAGTTGAGTAGCAACCATGATCTTGTTTTCCTTTGTTTGCTCGTTGCCCTCACACAGTTGAGTGAGTCTGTCTCAGACCTTTTTGGCAGTGTCACATTCGATGACGTAGTTGAACATACTGTCATCGAGAGATCTGTACAGAACATCAAGAGCCATGTTGTTGAGGTTGTTCTGTCTCTTTTCTTCAGCACTCCAGTCGGCCTTCTCCTTATCAATCTTGATAGGACCTTCTGTGACAACACTCCACATGTCATCATGAAGAGAAGAGAGATGAGCACGGACTCTTTTCTTCCAAACAATGTATTTTTCGCGAGAGAAAGTTTCAATGGCTGTAGCACTGGCATCTTTGGGTTTGTTCGACATTTTTCAGGAAAGGCTTGAAAATAGAAACAGGGCTTTGATACCAATTGATAGGATCGGCTTTATCATTAGAGACGGGGGTCTGGCTAAGGATGAAGGCTTATGAAAAACAGTTTGAAAGAAATCATGTTAAGGATTTAATTCGCTTTCTATTCTACGCAAACTTGTGTAAACACTTGAAACAGGTTCAAGGCGGAATTGTTTACTTGGGTTTGAAGCACAAGATGAAAAATGATAAGATGACAAAAAATGAAGAACACAACAGTTTGTTTATGGATGTTCGGAGAAACTCTCCTACGTCACCCCTTCTTCCAACCACCGGAAGGATTCACTATATGATGAGAATCAAATACAGTTTACACACACACTTAGCTCACTATTGAACAGAACACTTTCTGTTCAAATACAAGAAGATGAAGAACAGCACTCAGCTAATGATGTTTTGATTCTAGCTCTCTCTCTCGATTCACACACAGTACAATCAGAAAGAAGCTTCAAGAATGAGTTCAGTAAGCAAGATGTTTGAGTAATCTCTCTCTGTAAAATCAGAATGCTTGTTCAGTCAGTTCGGAAAAATCAGTGAGTCGTCCGTTGCTCTAAGGATTGGTTAAATACTGATCAGGAGCTAATGGTCGAATCTTCAAGAATGAAACGTGGCGCTCTTCTATTGGAAAGCCTCCATTGTACACATCAGACTCTGAGCACAACGATCGTGGCCGTACCGAACTGGTAGTGCGCCGAATATTCCATCAGGGATGTTCCTACAAAACGGGTAATGTGAGGAAAATTCTCTTACGTGGCATTTCTTGATTGGATGCATATAGATGTTGTACTAGTCTTCACAAGAAAGTGGAGCAAAATTAGGGTACAACTATAGCACGTGGGTAGGAGAAATGCTAGATGCAAGTGTACTACTTGAATCAGAGCATTAGACGTATTTTAGTTAGACGGATCAGTCTAATGAAATAAGTCAACTCCTTCTGATGAAAAACGTCTATTAGACCACCTGGTCTAATGTACTTAGACTCGCGTCTAATACAAATAACCATTAGACGGGTACGTCTAACTCCACTGAGTTAGACTACCACGTCTAATTCCGGTTCTACCACAAACTTGTCTGAAGGAGTTAGACCCACGTCTAACTTTCAATAATTAGACAACCCGTCTAATTCTAATAACCATTAGACCGGTACGTCTAACTCCACTGAGTTAGACTACCACGTCTAATTCCGGTTCTATATCAGACTTGTCTGAAGGAGTTAGACCCACGTCTAACTTTCAATAATTAGACAACCCGTCTAATTATAATAACCATTAGACCGGTACATCTAACTCCACTAAGTTAGACTACCACGTCTAATTCCGTGTATTCATTAGACTACCCATCTAATTCTTTACGTCTATTAGACTTACACGTCTAACTCCGATGAGTTAGATTGTACGTCTAATTCTATTAGACTCACGTCTAATTCCGTGTATTCATTACACTACCCGTCTAATTCTTTACACGTCTATTAGACTTACACGTCTAACTCCGATTAGTTAGACTGTATGTCTAATTCTATTAGACTCACGTCTAATTTCGTGTATTCATTAGACTACCCGTCTAATTCTTTATGTCTATTAGACTTACACGTCTAACTCCGATGAGTTAGACTGTGCGTCTAATTCTATTAGACTCACGTCTAATTCTATTAGACTCACGTCTAATTCCGTGTATTCATTAGACTACCCGTCTAATTCTTTACACGTCTATTAGACTTACACGTCTAACTCCGATGAGTTAGACTGTATGTCTAATTCTATTAGACTCACATCTAATTCCGTGTATTCATTAGACTACCCGTCTAATTCTTTACACGTCTATTAGACTTACACGTCTAACTCCGATGTGTTAGACTGTATGTCTAATTCTATTAGACTCACGTCTAATTCCTGCGTCTATTAGACTGCTTCGTCTAACTCCGTTGAGTTAGACTAAGCGTCTAACTTAATGCGAATGGAGATCAAAATCGGTCTAATGAACCTCATTAGATCCAAGTCTAAAGATATGTTGTCTTAATACACCTGTATCAAAACACATAGATTATTTCATCATCAAAATATCAGTGGGTAAATTATTTCAACACTTAATCAAAATAATTTGACCCAACATAGATAAAATCTTATTTAAATTTGAGAAAAAGGGACACATTCTATTTGTTCAAATATATGTAGATGATATCATTTTTGGATCAACCAATCCTTAGCTGTGTGATAAATTCTCAACCCTTATGACTAACAAATTTGAAATGAGTATGATGGGAGAATTAAATTTCTTCCTAGGTCTTCAGGTTAAACAACTCAAAGGATGAACTTTCGTCAATCAGTCCAA
Organism: Impatiens glandulifera; assembly: GCF_907164915.1. NCBI lineage: Eukaryota > Viridiplantae > Streptophyta > Magnoliopsida > Ericales > Balsaminaceae > Impatiens > Impatiens glandulifera. The sequence continues at coordinate 30,398,623 of NC_061862.1, read as the reverse complement.
ATATACAAAGGAACTTCTAAAGAAATTTAGGATGGAAACATGTTCCTCTGTCGCTACTCCAATGAGCTCATCAATCAAGCTGGATAAAGATGATGACGGTCAGGGAGTAGACCTGACAGCCTATCGTGGAATCATCGGTTCACTTCTGTACCTGACAGCAAGCAGATCGGACATATTATTTGTGGTCGGAATATGTGGAAGATTCTAGGCTAATCCCAAACAGTCTCACTATACAGCCGCTAAACGAATCCTGAAATATCTAAAGGGAACCCCTGAAGTCGGATTATGGTATCCAAAGGACTCAAGTTTTAACCTAATAAGCTATTCTGATGCAGACTATGTAGGATGTAAAGTTGATAGAAAAAGTACCAGCGGAACATATCAATTCTTAGGTGATCGACTTGTTTCATGGCACAACAAGAAGCAAACGTCGGTTGCTACATCAACCGCAGAAGCTTAATATCTGGCAGCCAGAAGTTTTTGTTCACAACTTCTATGGATTCAAAAGCAACTAAAGGACTTTGGTGTCACCGCCGAAGAGTCTCCAATTTTCTGTGACAACACAAGTGCCATATCAATCACATACAATTCGGTTCTACACTCTAGAACCAAGCACATCGACATAAGGCATCATTTCATCCAGGAACATGTCATGTAGAAGCACATCCGGTTGGAATACGTATCAACTGATCAACAAGTAGCCGATATCTTCACAAAGCCTCTACAGGAAGCTAAGTTTTCTTTCTTTAGAAACATCCTCAGTCTAGCCGATATAAATCAACTCATTTCTTAAAACCTTTAACCTCTAAAGGGAAAAATCGGTTCGGACAGACAAAACCGGCAGTTCTTCCTAAAATGTCGGAAACCGAATTTACCATCGTATTTATTGAAAAACCGCTTTGTCTATCAGTTACAGTAAACCGACCAGTTACTTAGTACCTACACTAACTCACTGCATCGAGACCAATGACTAAAAACCAACCGGTTTGAATATAATATAATTTGGAATATTTGGCTTCCCAACAAAAACGGAACAACTATCTGTGTTTGGATGTATCTGTTCTGAAAAGATTCCTTTTCAAAACAAAGTAGACATGCCTCAAAAGACGTGAAGATATGATATATTTCATTGTCCAGGCCTATGACTCACATCCTTAGGATGTAAACACACCTAATTCATGCAAGATGTTCTATCATACGGTTAATAAACTACATTACCTGCTACCCACTAGATAATACTACTCACCTATATCACCCTCCTACTGATATATAAGTTAGATGAATATTAAACAAATATTCACACTCACAACCTCTCATCTTACTAAGGCAAAAATGTCTCAGTTCCAGAACATTCTTCAAGTTGAGTTTGACACAGCACAAGGCACAAAACACTACGAAATTTTCAAGATGATCAAGTCTTCGGAGAGTAGCGGTCTTCGGTCCTTCCTAGATGATAAACATATTATATTTCCTGAAACCATAACCGAATTTTTTCACAATGCCAGAGTTTTTCGCGGCACTCCATTTTTCGACACTCTTATACAGTCAAGGGTAAGAGGAACAGTTTTTGACTTCACCCAGCGAGACTTCGCTCGGTGTTTCGACCTTCCCAAGGAAGGTTTTACAGACCTGTCAGTTTCGGCTGAATAGAAAGCCAAAATATCTCTGGAATTCTCCCGCTCCAACTCTCTGGTCGATGATCACGGTGCACGATCATCGTTGAGGGCCGAATATCAGCTCCTCAACGACATCATTGGTAAGGCCATCCTAGAAAAGGATGTCACCAATACCTACTGTACCACGATCTTTAACATCATGACTGCCATAACGACATATACTCCGGTAAACTGGTCTAGGTTGCTGTTTGACAACCTAATCTGGATGATCAATACCCGACACACCGGTTTTATTACTCAAATAAGCTCTCTACTCATCGAACTCGGGGCTCCACTCTGTCCAGGCGAAGGGCTGAACCAATCCCAGGTCTTGACCAGGGATTCCGCGGATTCTTTCTTTGAGCGGTTTGAGAAAGCATGGAAGAAAAAGCAGAGAAACATCCCCTCCTCCAGCCACTGAAGAATCACTCCTTCGGACAATCGGTCATTTTGCTTCATGCACCGTTGTATTTCTACCTATTTTAATCGGTTGTGTCTTCCTTTTAGTCTACTGTAATTCACCTTTTCTTAATGAAATTCTAGTACCTTTGAATTCTAACTGCATGGGAAACTACACAAACTTAGTTGGTTTCCAACTAGATTCTCAACCTCAGTCTCCGTAACCGGTCAAAATTACCACTTCCCAATACGTTTTGAAAACATAAATATTCTACAGCATTAATGAGACAAAACGAAATCTTGATCTTAAATGCTCTTACATTACCTCTCATTTCCAACCTATTTAAGATACCTCTCACTCTCATTCCAATACACTCCAAGACAACATTCTACATCTCTTTGCAAATCTGAAAAATGTCTCATCCCATCCTCTGAAACTATTTGTGCATCGACTTTGACTTAGTGCTATCCCTTGATCACGATGAAACAAGGGAAGAACTCTTTGAATCTTTGATTGACACCGGCCTCCGCGGATTCCTAAAGGAATCCGGACCTCTCTTTCTTCCAGAGGTACTAGTGTTCTTCTCCAATGCAGTTATGCATAACGGTGTCATCGTCTCCACCGTAAACACCAGTGTCATCACTCTCTCGGAAAACACACTCGTCGGAATGTTCGACCTCCCAACCGAGGGGTTTTCGGACTTTTCACCACGGGTGAGAAGGACATTTGATGAATACGCTGAAATATTCTCCATCTCCGACACACCGGTTCAAAACCACGGCCTTAAAGCCCACCTTGCTCCCCACATCCAAATTTTGCATGAGATCGTCAACCGGTCGATCCTTTGCCAGACCCCCAATCAAAACTACTCCAGAAAAGTCTTTGACATGATGACCTATATGATCAGCCCAACTTCCATCAATTGGGCATCGATCATTTTTGATAACCTGAAGACTATGGTTGAGACGAAGAAACGGTTCGGCTATGCTCCTCATTTGAGCCGGATCGTTCGAGCCTTCGTTCCAAACCTTGGACCGGGTACACTGGTGAATGCTTCAAATGTCCTCACCAAGGAAGCGGTGGAAGACAAAATCTCTAGGATGTTTTAGATTCTAAGTCGGTTAATTTTTTATTTTTTTTATTTTAACCTTGTATGTGTATTTCAAACCGATCTTCATATCGGCTCTATCATCATCATGTCTATTTCAAATATCGGTTTAAATTCTCCACTAGTTAAATTGTTTACCGCTTCATTAATTACCGCCAAAAAGGTTTACCGCTTTAATCACTTCCCGCCAAAATGCCTCCCGCCAAAAAGATTGTCGCCCAAGAGTTTACTGCCAACCCGTTTTGGAGGGAAACCTTGGCGCCTTTTTTTGATGTGACAGTTCGCGTCGGTTAACATTCCAGGACGCTGCCTATAAATAACCTCATTCGTCTTCTTATTATCCTCTTCCGCGAATCTACTTTCTCTCTCTAGCAATCACTTAATCTTTCAAACTTTCAATCTTTCCAACTCCCAATCTTTCTAATCGAAATGGGTCGTGATTCTGCACTTTTCACCCACATTTCCAAGTAGACTTCGAAGATGTTCGAACCAACTGTTCGACGGAGGCTAAACGAGTGAGGGAACTTATAACTACTTCGGGTCTGGAGCATTTCCTAAGTGGATCATTCGTCATGTATCAAGACGCGGTCACGGAGTTCTTCAAACCGTCGTACTCCATGAGGAAACCATATCCGCAACGGTCGATGGAAAACCGTTTCAGGTTACAAAGGAATCAATTGCTGAAGCTCTCCACCTACCAACAGAAGGTTGTGACTTCACCGAGGACATGGACGCCGACGAACTCTTTGCGGCTTGTTGTGCTGTATCGGATTCTGACCAACCGTTAGTGGTATCCGGTAAGAAAACAGACCTGAAACCGGAATACAGACCACTTTGTGAAATTATTTCAAAGTCGGTCCAAGGAAGAGGAGGCAACTTCGACAGCCTAACAAATTCGAAGATTGAGATGTTGGTCAGTATAGTTAGAGGTCTTCAAATCAACTGGGTCAAGGTCGTTTTCTCCAACCTCCGTGAGATGGTAGATTTGACTTCAAAACGTTCTCAAGGATATGTCGTTCAGCTCGGCAAGCTGATGCACCATTCTAATATCGAAACCGGCCCAGGTGTCCTTATACCTCACAGCAAGATAATAAAATCTACCCATTTTTTGAGAACTACAGTTCGACCGAGAAGAGCGAAGGCCTCAACCGCTAAACAACCATCCACTCGATCTAGGAAATTGCAGTCTAGGAAAAGAAGACTCCAGAGGTAGAACAATCCGGAAGCAAAGCGGTTCCTCATACATCCGGGTCGGCAAATATTCAAGCCGACATTCCAAATCCGGAGGACTCCGCAGCTAGCTCTAGCCGTACCAACACCAACGACACCGAGCAGAATCGGTTAAACAAAGGAAAAGGAAAGGTCGTCGATGAGGAAAATCCGGCCACAAATTTTGATGATGAATCCGGTCCAGTCAGTCAACCGGAGGTATCCGAAACCATAGACGACATCCAAAAACTAGGAGAGGACCTTGTCTCCAAAATAATAGAGCAGCTCTTCAAGAAGGCACATGCTGTGAGCAATGACTTCTATCAGTGGGCTCTTTTACGAGAGGAAGTCAATTTTGCCGACATGTTACCAGAGTGTCCCGCTCATCAGAAATGGGAAAAACTGGTAGAAATGGAGAGGACGGTGTTCGAATTGACGAAGACAAAGAGCGTTGTCACTGCTCTTAGAAGAGGAAGGATGGCTGAAATGCACACCCGGTTAAAAGAACTCATCGACCACATCCTTCACATTCATGAACAGAACGTCTCTCCAGATGACAAAAACCAAATCGATGTGATAGTGCTGGAGATGCTAAAGACTAAGGAACAAGAGCTGACCGATGAGATGACGCGGTTGGAATCAGAAGCCGGTCATTAAGAAGTTTCGCATTTTTCAAGATCTCATCTTGACGATGATGAAGAATCTAAAGGATCCAAATCCAATGCCGGTTCTAATCCAGAAGAGGCCGAGAATGCCCCTCCACCAGATTCCATGGTCAACATAATTGAAACTGAAACGGGTAATCCGCTCCCCGGTCAGCCCGGGTCCCCACAAAGAGATAAATCGTCGGCGCCTACAATAACCGAGGACCAAGTCAAGGCATACATCGAGGAATTTTTCCAAGATGCCATCATTCCATGGCAGACTAAAGTGAAAGAAAGGGCGAAAACATCACACCGGTTGGTTAAGTCTACCGGTGAGATGCTCAACTCTACAATCCAACGGCTTACAGCCATTGAAGAGAATCACGCCCTAACCGACCAACTGATCAGTTCAACGACACACAAAACTACAACTCTTGAGGACGGTCTTGTTCAAACCGACCAGCGGCTCGGTTCGACGGATCAAAGATTAGCAACTCTTGAAGAGGGTCACAATCAAAGGTTAGTGTCTCTTAAAGAGGGTCACACTCATACCGCTCAACAACTCACGTCAACGGAGCAAATGTTGGCATCTCTTGAAGAGGGCCATTTTCAATCCGGTATCCAGACCGGTTCAATACTTCAAAGAATGGCAGCGCTGGAAGAAAAGCATGCCCTGACCGAAGCCTCACTACATGCGGTCTCCGAACAGCTGGCGGAAATGGTTGTGGCCAAGTTAACGGCCGACGAGACACTTGAGAAAGCGAATGAGATCGCGGCCCAAAAACTCCAAGAACCTGAGAACGAGAACATGCGGATACTGAAGGAAAGGGAACATGCGAATGCGAACCTGGCTCGACACGTTCAGGTGGTAGAAAATGCCGGACCGGAACAAGCAGTATAAGCGAATGAGGACGCGGCTCGGCTAATCCAACAAAGGATGATAGAAGAAGAAATAGCCGAAAGAAATAAACTCTATAATCTGGATGCTCCCTCAACCGGACCGGTCACCAAAAAGAGAAATGTCACCAAGAAGACAGCGGCTAAACGGGCTCAACAGTTGTTGGATGACATTACTGAACCGACCGATGCTCCTCCAATCAACCCGGATTCACCAGAAGTTGATGAAGTTGAGGACGAGGCTATACCGCTGAGGAAGAGAGTGCAGTGCGCTAATGTGTTCCGACTCAGATCGGTCCTCCACCAGCACAGACTTCACCAATCACCGGCACCTCAAGTAGTCAAGCATCCTCCTCCGGACTTGGCAGTGATCCGTGCAATTCGAGAAAGGGGATGATGGCTCACTATCTCCGGAAATATATGCCTAAAGACGACAAGAATAGGGAATAGACTTTCAATTATCTATTCTTAATGTCAACTTTATAATATTTCCTATTTATATATATAAAGTATTTTTGGAAACCGGCCTACATTTTACCCTTTACATGATTTTGAATATTTTAAATAAAATAATCAAAAAGAGAGAAATTGATAAGATAAAAAATTTTCTCAAATTCTTCAAAAAAAAAAAATTCTAAAAAATTTTCTAAATCTTTTTCAAAAATCCTTCCAAAACAAACAAAATTTTAAAACAACCGGCCTACTTCTTACTTCTTACATGATTTTGAATATTTTAAATAAAATAATAAAAAATGGAGAAATTGATATATAAATTAGACCGGTTAAAATAAGAACTTAACAAAAAAACAAATTTCCTGTGCATGAACGGTCAAGAATCTAACCGGTCAAGCAATCAAACCGGTTAGAAAAGAAGCAAACGATGTATCCAAAACCGGAAGTTATCCGGTTAACCTGAAGTTATGAACAACCGGTAGACATCCTAAACCGAAATGAAGTATTCAACCTAAAACCGACGAGGAGACTACTTAAAGAAAGAAGTCAAAGATATCAAATAAAGTACAATCTACAAATTGGTGCAAACGAACACTTTGAGTATCTGCGAAAGATGATATCAAAGGATCAGACTATGACAATTGCCATATCCATACAAGTCTGATGATACTCTAAAGGCTGCAGAAGATTGCCTGAAGAAACAGTTACCATTTTGGTACAAGTCAAAGGTGCAGCTTTCCAGATGCAGGCAACTGGACAACCGGCAGTTGCCATATTAAGTCAAAGACAAATGAAGCCGGTCTGCTTCATGCCTTGGAAGCTTAAACCGCAATTAATGCAATGCTGAACCTCTGCTCAACCAATCAGATTCAAGGATTACCCTGAAGGTATGCGTTGAAGAAATGTGACCGTTGGCACATTTCACCTATAAAAGAAGGAGATGAAGAGGAGTAAATACAGTTACAACAATTCAGAGTGCCAACAACCAAAAAGTTACAAGTTACAAGTTGTGTTAATCTCTCTACAAGATTCAAAGTTTAAGTGTGCATTTGAAGTGTGATTACAATTTCCGTGAGAAATGTAAGATTGTTTATCGAGCAGTAAATAAGTCTCGATTGTGTAGTGTGGTTGAGTATTCCTTAGTGAATATCCTTCTCGCGGTTTGAGAAGAAGGGGTGACGTAGGAGTTTTATCTTCGAACATCCATAAAAACATGTGTCTTGTTCTTTACTTTCTGTCGGTTCCGCTTTCTAATCGACTCGCACTGTCATAACCGACTTACATCATTCTAACCGACTCACTAAACCTCAAACCGACTTTCTCCAAACTCTACCTCTATTATCCTGTGTGTGTGTTGCTTCAGTCTGAAATAAACCACTTCCGCACTTGAACTCGGTTCAAGGGTTTGTGACAGCTTGTGTAGTATTGAAACCGGTGTTAATCTCTAACCGGATTAAACGCCAACCGTTGAGTGTTGTAGTGTTAGCCGAACCCCGGTCCCCCATCGGCGATCTAGATCCTAACAGATCTAATTGAGTTAATTTTTAGCACGAATAAAACTAATAACAACCAAATATATTTATATACTTATTCATGTTTCTTAAAGGTACTAATAACAAATTATCCAATGTTTTGTGTGTATGCTTGTACTCGTGTCGTGTCTATACTCGTGTCGTGTTTATACTCGTGTCTTGTCTATACTCATGTTGTGTCCGTGTCGACTCATGACCGTGTTACGATCTTATAAACTCATAATCGTGTTATGATCGTGTCGTCTCGTGCTTGTGTCATGTTAACACAATACCTGAATGAGATAATATTGTATATTTAGTGTCGTTTCGTACCAATATCGTGTTAATAATATTAAATCAAATATTTTGAGGCGAGCTCGGGTCTAGATAGGATTATTCAATACTCAATATTTGTCGTGCATAATCATTCCTCATAAAAAAATAAAAAAATCACTATTCCACAAATGAATATAAAAAACATTCTTATTTTTTTTATTGACTTGTTAAAATCATTTTAAGTTAGACAATTCATTCTTTTAATTTTAGTTAATATATTTTGAGACATAATTTTATATTGGATTACTTATTTGAATATATATTTTGAGTAATGATAGGGGAGCGAAAGTTTTGTAGCAAATGTATAGTGCATGATGAGTAAGTATAATTTCAAATGTTTATTTATCTCTCTCCTATTCTTTAATAATTTCTTTCTCTCTTCATTAATCCTTTCATTAATAATTTTTCTCTTTTATCTTTATTAATAATTTTTCTCTCTTATTTTCATTAATTATTTGTTTTTTTTATCTCTTTAATTTATATTAATAATTTATTTTAAATATTATTAGGGATAATAATAAATTAAATAAAAAAAATATATATTTTCAAATATATATTATATTTGATAAATATATATTTTAGAAAATTAAAAACAAAATATTTTTAATTAATTATTTCTCCCTTCTCTTTTTCATTTTTTTTCATATTTTATTTTTTAATAAAATGTATTATAAATCCATGTTATATATTATCTCTTTTTATTATATCATATTGAGTTAACTCTTATCCTAAAGTATTTTTTTTATTTACTTTGAATATTAGTATGTATGATTTGAGTTAGATATTGACAAATTCTTATTTACCCTGTTATAACTCATTTTAAAAATAAATAAATAAATTATTAATATATATATATATATATATAATTTAAAAAATTAAGAATTTTTATATTTATTTTATTATTTTTTTAAATATATATTTATTAAATATAATATATATTTAAAAATATATATTTTGTTATTTATTTATTTAATTTATTATTGTCCTTATTATTATTTTAATTTTTTAAAAATAAATGAATTAGATAATAAATTATATAAACATATATTTACAAATTAATAATATAAATAAATTATTAATAAACATTGAAGAGATAAAAAATAATTATTAATAAAAAGAAAAGAGAAAAATTATTAATGAAAATGAGAGATAAATAAACATTTAAAATTATGTTGAGTCATCAAGCTTAATACCTCTCCACATCACTTTGCAGTACATTCATGGCAAAATTTTGAAATTTTTTGCTTCCTATCATTACTCTATACTTTATACTGGTACTAGTTTTAAGACATTCTTCCATGACTTTCCTTTTGTTGCTGTTTTTTGCATTGATGAAGCTGTTGCGTTTGGATATCTGATTTCTCTGTTTCTCCTCCTACTACTAATTCCTCATCTTGATTTTTTCCTTCTACTTCTTTCTCAATGTTATTATTATTATGATGATGTTTGGTTCTCATCATGTGAGACAACTTGTTCATATCTGATTTTTTCACAGGTTTTAGAAAGAATTCTTCAGCTCCTTCCTCTAAGCATCTGTTTACAATCCAACAATGATGCAGTTTTCAACTAAAACATATTTTTGTTGAATTAAATTCTTGAATTGTTTCTCACCTGCTTATTCTTGAAGGAACATTCTCAGATGACATGATCACAACTGGTATGTCTTTGAGAAAAGAAGATTCCTGCACAAAACATAGAGATTCAGCAATATTTACAACAAAAACTAGGGAAATCATGGCCAAATGATGTACGTGTATGTGTGTACCTTAATTTCCTTGAGCAAATCATATCCGGTCATTCCAGGCATACCGTAATCCGTGATTATCATATTCACCTCAACTTCCTGCTAAAAAACACACAAAATTTGAACAACCCACATGAGCAATCCATGGATATTGTCCAATATGAGAAATCCAAACAGAGAGATGAATTACCTGATGAATGTTTCGAGGAACAGATTGGTGATTTGGATCGATTAGGCCCTCTTCATGCCAACCCAGAAATTTTAAAGCCTTGGTGCCGGAATCCACAGTGGTAAGTACTAAAAGGAATGAAGAAGAAGAACCATGATAAGGGAAATTGTAAACGAAAGAGAAAGAGTCCATCAATGAAAATGTATCTATTTCTCTACGTACTAACCTTGATAAGAAGAAGTCTTGAGGGGCATCTCAATCAATCTTCTATCTATATTTCAAGGGGGTGAAGAAATACTAGGCAACTTCCTACTATATTTTTAAATAATTCTTACAACAAAAATACAAGAGAATGTTCTTATTAAGGCCATTTTTTTTTCTTTATTTGCTTAAATTTTTTTGTACATATAACTTATATTTAAAGTTTTTCAAAAAATTAAAATTTTGATTTCTTCGTACTTACAAAAAACAAAAAACGATTATTTAAAAATTAACTTCGGATCGAATTGATATTCTTCAGTTACATTTTGGAGTTTATTCTACATTCACATGTATATTCATATTTATCTCAATCTTTTTCGTGCAACATGACATAACTTAAACACATGTCCTAGAAACGGATTGTTACAAACCTAAACGAATAAGTAGGGTCGAACTTACCTTTTGATGCATGATTTAGGACTCGTAATTAAACAATGTGTGTATAGTGCATACACTTATTTTATACACATTCCAAATTTATAATTTTTAAAAATAATATTTTGATGTATTTGTTGAGGAATCTTTGCACTACCTTTTATTTCATTCACTATAAAAAAAATCACTAATATTTTTCTAAGAGATTATATACATTTTTTAAATATGGCCACTAAAAACTAATTATTAGTTGTATGATAGTTGATTTTAAATAGGAAAAAAAGCTCACTTAGACGTATGTACTTGTACAACTAGCTCATTTAAACGTATGTACTAATAAAAGGTCATTTAAACATATGTACTATCAAAAATTAGCTCATTTAGCCTCTTTTAGTAACCATGGTTAACTTTTATTTTTAAATTTATATATTTATTAATTAAATATTAATATATTTTCTCTCTCTTTCTTTTTCATTAATTAAACTGGATAATTTATTTTATTCTTAAAATTTTTATTATTTTGATATTAATTTTTATTTTATATTTCATCTTTTATTTTATTAGTTTTTATTTCTCATATTTCTTAAATTCTCATTTTTTTTAAAAATTTAACAACTTATTTATGAATTTTATGTTTTACTGTAATATTTTTTTAAAGATTTTTTATTTATTTAATTTAATATAATAAAAATGAAAAAGGTTTTTTTTTATTTAGTTTAATATAAATAAAAATAAAAATAATAATTTTTATTTAATTTTTATTCACGACTTATATTAGTAGTAAATGAATTGTTTTATCTAATATTTGATTATTACTCTTTTGGTGTTTGATGAATGAGTTTTTATTATTATCCAATTCTTAATTATTAATTAATTTATTGTTGAAAAAATTTTCATTATTATATTTAATTATTGGGATAAACAAATTTAAAATAATTAATAATTAGTGTAAATATAAAAAAATATATATATAAAAAAGAAGAAGAAATATAGAGTTAAAATAATTAATGATGAATGCTCGTGTATATATATATAAAATAAAATTAAAATAATCAATCATAAATACTCATATAGAAATAATAAAAAATTATAAAAAAGAAAAAATAGAGGGTCATTTATTAGTAATAAATGAAATAATAAATGAAAAGAGAAGAGAGAGAAAATATATTAATATTTAATTAATAAATATATAAATTTAAAAATAAAAGTTAACTATGGTTACTAAAATAGGCTAAATGAGCCAATTTTTGATAGTACATATGTTTAAATGACCTTTTATTAGTACATACGTCTAAGTGAGCTAATTATACAAGTATATACGTCTAAGTGAGCTTTTTTCCTTTTAAATAAAAAAAAAAAATGTATAATAAACACATCTTGGTTTGATTGTAAATTTCTTTTACAATAGTGAATTAAAAAGATTAAATATTATAATTCTATTTTTTTACCGTATATACATAAAAGAAAAATTCATATAAAAGGTACGAAATTCCAATATTTGAACAATAGTTGATGGAGAGTAAAAAATAATTAGTTTCCATATATAGTCAACAAAAACTGGAGAATATCAAACATATTTTAATTTATTTTTACATGAACAAGATATCCAAATATTAAAAAATAATAATGATAAAAAGATAATATAAATATATAGAAAAACGATGTCAGCCGTCCGCGTAACAAGCTGCTTGCGTTCATGGATGATCCAACGCCCCCACTTTTCTCTGTCATAATCGCCCGCTTTATAAATTGATCACTATCCTTCCCAATTATTTTTAATATAAATAATTTAGAACAATGATTCAATGAACTGCTAAGATTAAAATCTTTTAAAACATAAAAATTTCGAATTAATATTAGATGCCGGATGCTATCATTTGATCAAATTAGTTTTAACTAATTTCCTGCAATATCCATTATTTTTGTAGGATGAAGAGTTAATTTTAAAGAGCAATATTTATGATAAGTTTATAGTTTTTTTTCAAATTTATTGTTAAGTATTATGGTGTTTGTATTCTTGCAAGAATCTTTAAAATATTTACGCTTGGCGGTGTCAAGATGGATAAGATACCCCTCTTATCTGTAGATGCTAGAGAAAAAATTTCTTTTAGAATGTCTTTAACTTGTTTCAGGACAAATAGATCATATTAATGCTCTAAAGATCCAACATAAAAAGGACATAAAAAGGAGGTTAATTATTTCAGCCATATTAATGGAATAAAAGAACAAGACTATATCATTCTTAGTTGTTGATATGATATGAGACTATACTGATAAATAACGTTCACGTCAGTACGTTACATGTGTCATGTTGGTCATTCTAAATCTTGTGCTTAAACACCTGGCATTACATCATAAGATGTTTAAGTTAAAATTGCTAATGAGGGATAACATAATTTATGAGGCTGCTGTCTATTTAGGTAAAAGAATATTATTTCTCTTTAGAAACTCCTTACACCTACCCTGGCAAACTAGATAACCTTGCAAAGAATCTATGCACAAAATAAGGATCAAAAGGGTCTATCCCATATGATCAAGACACTATCAAATCTGAGTAGTCAAATCTGAGTAGTCTGAGAGAAAGCTTGGTAGATTATATGAAGCAAGACATTCTACTCTTTGGGGTATAATACACAATTTTCAAGATTTATATGTTAAGGCCTACAAGGCTGACATAGAAAATAAGATAACAGTAGTTGCCTCACTGATCAAAGTCTCTTTCGTAGTAACTACTACGACACGAGGTTAAGTTTCAGATTCACATCCCTAATAAAAATGAAGATACCTTCATAAGGAGAGGATATTATGGTGGGCATGTTGATGCATACACCCCATATGGTGAAAACATATATTACTATGATATTAGTTCACTCTATACATTTGTTATGAAAGAATTCCCAATGACAGGGGTGACCAGGGTGACTAGTCTGGCTTAGTGATTTAGATAGTATGGAGTTAGATAGCATGTTTGGCTTTATTCAAGCTTATGTGGAATGCCTTAATATTATGAAGAGACCCTTTCTACCATATCGAAATAATAAAGATGGTAATCTTCTCTTTCCAACCAGCGAATTTGTGGTATCTACTATAGCGAGGAACTCAAGTAATGCAAGAGACCTAGGCTACAAGGTATTACAACCAATTTGTGGGTACCTCTTCCAGAAGATGGAAAGCCAATTCAAGGACTACGTTAACTCTCTCTTTGAAAGAAAATCCAATGCTAAGAAGTAAGGTAATATTGATTTTTTTTTATGTATATAAGAATCTTTTAAATTCCTTATATGGGAGATTTGGCATAGTACAATAATTGAGATGTGTGATAAAAGTAGAAGTGACTTTTTGTTAAGGAATGGTACATTAATAAATGATGCTCTTCTTAAAGAGGACCTATACATGGTTTCATACCATAGCAATATGGAGACGTGTCCTGATTATTGGAAGCTGCCGAAGAACTCAGCAATCCAACTAACAGTTGCTATCACCGCCTATGCTAGGATCTATATGTACGCTTACATATCAAGAGAAGACTGCTACTACACCGATACTAACTCAATTGTTCTTGAAAACCCTCTTCCTGAACTTCCTAAAGAAGAGATCTCTTAATACAGTAACTGTATTAAGTAAGTTTAAGTTACAAGATAAAATAAATAAAAAATGATACTTTTTTTTTTATTTTGCTATCATGTTTGTTATCTCTAACCTGTAACCTAAAAGCAACATTTATGAGATGAGCGGTTAACAACTTAACATAATATCATTTGAATACGATATATTTTATAGTAGTGAATAATGATTAATATAGCATGAACTGCACCTTTGAGGCTTTGATGATGTAGAACCAACTGGGTCGGATCTTGGGCATGAGTCGGTCCATAAGTTGAGTCACCGGTCGGATCCTTCAATTCGATCATTTCCTTGGCTTTACTTCGGTTGACTTGCCTTAAATATGGATTTTCTTGGCTCCATTCATAAACCTGATTCGAATTTTGCATGTGGATCTTGGATTGCCCCTTTGAAAAGCCACACATTTCATCCTACAAAAGAAATATTTTATTTAAGAAAACAAATAGTGATAGGATCGGCTTTATCGATAGAGACTGGGGTCTTGCTAAGGATGAAGGCTTATGAAAAACGGTTTGATAGAAATCCTGTTAGGGATTAATATCTGTTTCTATTCTACGCAAACTTGTGTAAACACTTGAAACGGATTCAAGGCGGAATTGTTTACTTGGGTTTGAAGCACACAAGATGAAATATGAAAAGATGACAGAAATGAAGAACACAACAGTTTGTTTATGGATGTTCGGAGAAACTCTCCTACGTCACCCCTTCTTCCAACCACCGGAAGGATTCACTATAATAAGATTAGAATCAAATATAGTTTACACACACTTAGTTCACTATTGAACAGAACACTTTCTGTTCAATTACAAGATGAAGAATATCACTCAGCTAACGGTGTTTTGATTCTAGTTCTCTCTCTTGATTCACACACAGTACAATCAGAGAGAAGCTTCACAATATTCAAAGGCTTGAGTTCTCTGTAGTTTCAGTAAACAAGATTTTTCAAGTAATCGGTTAACTAGTGCTTCGTCCGTTGTTCTTAAGATTGGTTAAATATTGAGCAGGAGCTAACGGTCGAAACTTCAAGAATGATACGTGGCACTCTCCATTGGAAAGCCTCCATTGTACACAGCAGGTTCTGAGCACAAGGATCGTGGCCGTACAGAACTGGTAGTGCGCCGAATATTCCGTCAGGATGTACCTACAAAACAAGTAATGTGAGGATAATTCTCTTACGTGGCATTCCTTGATTGGATGCATATAGTTGTTGTACTAATCTTCACTGGAAAGTGGAGCAGGAGTAGGGTACAGCTATAGCACGTGGGTAGGAGAAATGCTAGATTCAAGCGTACTACTTAAACTGAGCATTAGACGTATTTCAGTTAGACGGATTGTGAAAATCAGTCTAATGAAATAGGTCATCTCCTTCTAACAGAAAAACGTCTATTAGACCGCCTAGTCTAATTACAATAATCATTAGACTAGCACGTCTAACTCCACTGAGTTAGACTGCACGTCTAATTCCGGTTCTATCTCAGACTTGTCTGAAGAAGTTAGACTCACGTCTAACTTTCACTAATTAGACTACCCGTCTAATTATTCAATAACCATTAGACCGACATGTCTAACTCCACTGAGTTAGACTGCCCGTCTAACTACGGTTCTACCTCAAACTTGTCTGAAGGAGTTAGACTCACGTCTAACTTTCACTAATTAGACTACCCGTCTAATTATTCAATAACCATTAGACCGGCACGTCTAACTCCACTAAGTTAGACTGCACGTCTAATTCCGGTTCTACCTCAGACTTGTCTGAAGGAGTTAGACTCACGTCTAACTTTCACTAATTAGACTACCCGTCTAATTATTCAATAATCATTAGACCGGCACGTCTAACTCCACTGAGTTAGACTGCACGTCTAATTCTGGTTCTACCTCAGACTTGTCTGAAAGAGTTAGACTCACGTCTAACTTTCACTAATTAGACTACCCGTCTAATTCCGCATCAATTAGACTGCCCGTCTAATTACATATATTAGACTACACGTCTAACTCCGATAAGTTAGACTGTATGTCTAATTCTATTAGACTTACGTCTAATTCCGTGTATTCATTAGACCATCCGTCTAATTCTTTACATCTATTAGACTATACGTCTAACTCTGATGAGTTAGACTGTACGTCTAATTCTATTAGACTTACGTCTAATTTCGTGTATTCATTAGACTTGCGTCTAATTCTTTACATCTATTAGACTACACGTCTAACTCCGATGAGTTAGACTGTACGTCTAATTCATTCAAATGAAATCCAAAATCAGTTTAATGCTCTCCATTAGATCTAAGTGTTATAACATATTGTCTCAATACACCTGTATCAAAACTCATAAGTTATTTCATCATCAAAATATCAGTAGTTAAATTATTTCAACAATTAGTCAAAATAATTTGACCCAACAAATAGGCAATTTTATTTTTAATTATTCCTATTTCTAAGGAACAATTCAAATTAATAAAAAATATTCTAACTAACTAATTCAAAACAAATTGCAAAACATAATCTAACAACTAACATAATCGACAACTAATCTAATAATTCAAAATAACTAATCTAAAAATTTTTTTAATTAAAAAAAGTTTCATATATATATTTTGTATATTTTATTTATTTATAAATATCCAAAGTATTAATTTAAAAGAAACCTTGAATATTCTAAGTATAATAACTCTCTTAAGTGTTGTAACTTAGACAAATTACTACATTAACTTATTAAAAATCTAAAATTAATTATTTCTAAAAACTAACTAAAATTATTTCCTTCTAGGGACATATGATTAATAAAATTTTAAAGAATAAATATATATTGGGTACCTTTAAATTAAGAAAAGTGTAAATTAATATACAAGTTAAAATGATAATATTGTATAAATTGGTACATTATTCATAAAGTTGAATGTGTGTACACATGATTAATAAAATCACAATTAAGAGTTTGAAAGAAAAATATATATTCTCGTACCAATAAATTAACCCAAATATCAAATTTAAAATAATACAAAAGGTAATTGAATCTTAATAAAATAAAATTTAAATTTAAATTTTTTAATAAAAGACTTGTATAATACATTAAGAAATAATATATTATTAGTAGACAATAACAAATAAAATAACGTTCAACAAATGTTAAGCTAAAAGTAATCGTTAATAAATATATATATATATATATATATATATATATATAAATCAATTTTATAATAAATAAAATAAACAAATAACAATAAAGTTATGAGATAATAAGTATTAAGATCAATTTTAGATAAAACAAACTTTATTCATTAACCTAAAAGATATTTGAATGATGTGACCTCCATAAGTGGATCTAACAATCGGTTTGGTTTCGGTCTTCAAATTGAGACCTTAAAAGTTCACATGATTTTATATTATTTCATCATTAATTTATGGTAAAATATAATTTGCTCCTGTGTTTTTTGGAGTGTTGATGCGATCTCTGCATGTCTAAGAAAATTATCCTCGGTTGTTTTTGTCTTCAAATAGAGCCTTCCTTTGTGGTATTTCATCCATATTAATTTTTCTAGTATAAAATATAATAATTTTCTTGGTGGTACTATTCTTGTTGTCCCTCATAGGATGTCTTCTGTCCTTGGATGATGGAGAATCTAGGTTAAATTTTGGCTACTAGTCTTTGATATCTTCCCATTTTCAGCTTTAAGTATATTCCCAATTTAATTTACTACATACCTATGCAGATGTTTATATATCCTACATTTCCTTTGGCTAACTCTTCTTTTTTCATTCCTAAAAACACAAGGGAAAAATTATATTTAACATGATAGACTATTTTATGGGGAAATAACACAAAAATTAAGGTCAATAACTATTTGAAGATCAAGGTCAACTAAAACCGGACAACTTCATAGACTGATTATTAGGTCTAACTTCATAGCCGATTATTAGATCAATTGAGGGAGATTGCATCAGCCATCCTAACAATAAAATGAGCCAATTATATTTTACAATATAATGATGAAGTTAACATACAAGATAAACTCAAGAATGATCGTGTTTGTAGATCACAATAACCAAAAGAATATCTCCACTTGAGAATCCAAGAAAATATACATCCTACCAAGGTAAATAAGAACCCATCGTCACCTACCTTATGAAGTAGTATTCTTAGTCATAACACACAAGCAAATATATAATTGGAGAATAAATTAAAAGAGGCCCCATAACATGGAATCTTAAAATAGTTAGTTTATATTTATTTCATCTATCCATTATTTCATCCATCCATTAGCTAGTTTATATTTATTTCATCCATCCATTAGCCAAATAAATTGTAGATTGTCTGATGAATATGCATCACTACACGATCCAAAGAAAAAATCATCCTATTAAGGTCAATAAACACATCATATCTTAGTTAAGAAGTATTTTTTTTATCATAATAAATACACAAACAAATATATCAAGGGTGAATAAATCTAAAGACACCTATAACTAAGGGTGGGTCGGTACGTTATACTTTAATATTTTATCCATACCTTATACCTTACCTAAAATTTCGGTATACAAAAACTGCATACCTTTACCTTACCTTAATTTTGGTATACTTTAATTTCGATATACCTTAATTTCGGTATAAAAAAAAATCATACATTTACC
Organism: Impatiens glandulifera; assembly: GCF_907164915.1. Classification (NCBI taxonomy): domain Eukaryota; kingdom Viridiplantae; phylum Streptophyta; class Magnoliopsida; order Ericales; family Balsaminaceae; genus Impatiens; species Impatiens glandulifera. The sequence continues at coordinate 30,379,611 of NC_061862.1, read as the reverse complement.
TTAACTTAATTTTGGTATACCTTAATTTCGGTACGGTATCAGTATTATACATTTGATACCTAAAAAACATATTAACTTACAAAAAATCAATCTCATCGATATGGTCGAGAGCCATATATAGTATTTCAGTGTAATTATATTTTGATATTATTCAAAAATTATATTTATATAATTAAATTAATATTAAATTTATTTAAGTATTATATATATATATTAACTTATAAATACTATTTTGGTATATCTCAATATACCAAAGTTTTATAAATCTCATACCTTTACCGTACCAATAATTTCGATATTGGTATCATACCTTACCTTTTTTCGGTATACTTTAAAAATCGATATTTTAGATATATTACGATACGGTATATTCGATATATTTTTAATATCGGTATTTTTTCCCACCCCTACTCATAACTAGAAGCCTGTTTTTATTATCATCCGTCAAACATCATAATTCAGTATCTAGCTAGACTTGAACATTGATCACTTCACGATCCAAGGAAAAATGAATCCTACATCAATAATAACACATCACCGTTTACCTATAAACTTTCCTAATAATAATCAAATTACTAAGTGAACAAATTGAAAGATAGACGGATAAGCCTATTCTTTTATATCCAGTTGTTCATTCAGGTTTTAATAGTACTGACACTCCTCCGTTATATAAGTCTCCTCCGCTCCTCCGTTATATAAGTCTCCTCCGTTAGTTTGTTCTTTTATATCTTTAGGTTTTAATAGTATTGTAACTTCTCCGTTATATAACAGAAATGATACCTAAGGCAAATATGAACAAGTTGTCTCCTACCTATAATCCTGATCATAATTTAATACACAAAATAAGAGAGAATAAATTTGAATACTGCAAAAACCAGAGGCCTACTTTTTCCAAATTGTCCATCATCCCAACATAAAAGTCAATCTTCCAAGACAACCAAAACAAAATAAGAGAGAATAAATTTGAATACTGTATCCTCTTCCTATTCCTATTGAGAAATTTGACGAAATGACCCTAAAGATTGATGTAATTGCATTAGTGGTCAAGTGGTCACTTTAATTTTTTTTTGACAAAATTACCCTTTTCGCGTCTCGCGAAGGGAATTCGCGTTTCGTGAAGGAATTATTTTTATATAAATATTCAAATTTTTCATTTCGTTATTTTCTTTCTCTTTCTTCTCGCGACAGCACGGCGGCATGACGACGAAAACCTAAACCTAAATGAATACATTATACAGATCTCGTTCTAATATCAGGTGATTTGATCGATTTATGTTATTATTTCCATTATTTCATCTTTAAACTCTAAACCATGAGGTTTTCTTATTGTTCATCTATGTTCATATTGGTTGTTCATCTTGTCGATAATGATGTTTGCAGTCGATGATTCTCTAATTCGGTTCCGTTTCACGGAAGAATCATTTGATTTTCGCGAAGGCCTTCACGTTTTGCGAAGGGATTCACGTATCGCAAAGATTTGACCTTTGCACCTATTTAGTAAACTGGTGCTGAAATAGGAGAATGATGGACTCAGATTATTAGTAGATTTGAATGTGTATAAGATGATTTTAAAATGCTGACAAATTGTGCTACAGGTTTGGTGTGTATTCATTAGCAAATAAATTCATGTAGCATTTTCTCATATTGGCTTATTTTGTTATTTATTTATTGAGTATTTGCTAAAAGAGCTTTCTTCTGAACAGAAGAAAGATGGAGAAAGTTGCGATGGTATTGGTAATGTTTTTTCTTGTTGTTGCTCAAGCTCCTTCAGGGATGATGCATCCCGATACCGTTCCTGCATTTCTATGGTCATCTCATCAGGATAGGTATGTAGAGAGAAGGATTGCTCTTTAACTTTTTATTAGCTTAGTAGCTGTGGTTATTTTCCTATGTTCAATAAAAAAGTCTGATAGAAAATGCCTAATTAGTTGTTACATGCTTCTAACTTAATCCATTTAAATTATCAAATGGTCAATAGACAATACGATACCTCTTACAAGAACCTCATGTTTTGATATGTATGTTTTCATTAGTGATCTGAATCAAGTTATAGCTACTGCTTTCACACTTTCACACTGTACCTGCCTTGATCTTCATGTGGATTTAAAAAACATGGATAAGACTCTTTACTCATAGTTTCTTGGTGAGGAATTTCTTAAGTGTCATGTTGCTTTGGTTTTTATTTTTTGTTGCACTAATTTGTTTAGAAGCATCCATCATTGGAGGTTATCAAACCTAACATATGAAGTCTTTTATTTTTTATTTCTTCCCTTATTCTTCTTCCTCCCTCATATTTATGTTTCTTTCGATTGTTGCGTGTATGCAACTTTCCTAAACATGTAGATGTTAAGGACATGACAATTATTTTGAGAAAATTTAATTAAAAAGGTTTTGGTGCCTTTAAGAGTTTAGTGGTTATATTAATGAATCTCTGCTTAATGTTCATGCTATATACACGATATCCATGTAATTCAGCTACAACACATGCATGAGAACGTTGTGAGTATAGACTGATATTTACTGATTTTAAAGGATAAAGCTTCATGCGAGTATTGGTGTTATTTTGAAACTGTGTGTAATATGACTTGTAACTGCATGGTAAAGGAAGCAGTAAATTATCAAACTCTGTCTCTGAAGGATTTGATCAAGTCTATTTTGTTTGAAAGAAGGTGGTCAAACTTTCTGGTTAGTTTGTTTCTCATTGTCATCCCATATTTGCTAGCTGTATAAAGAGCCTTTTATGATAATAGCAATGTAATCTTTTGTTTCCCATATGTTGCTGCTTCAAATGAGGAATTTGCTATGGAGAAATCTCTAGTTTTAGAGATTGCAGAGAGTTGTGGTAGTCCTTCCGTACCAAACAAAGTTGTTTTCCTGGATTTCTGCTCTTTGGATGGTGATAATTTTGAAAAGCTTGTCTCTTTTGAAGTAAGTATAGATATTTTTTTTAATGACCTTTGCAATTTTTAACTATGGCGGAAACTGAAAAATCACTCTTCCTCCTGTCCATAAACTCGAGCAGGACTATCTTGTTTCAAGAATGGAAAAGAAACAAAATAAACAAGCAGACTTGGTAGTGGCTTGCCAGGGAGCTTCTGATTCTGACCTGTATAATGATCATTCACATCAAGATTTCTTTTAGAGAGGACTGGAAATCCATCAGACAAATCTGAAGTCTTCTGTGATGAAGTTTGTCAGATCAAATCCTCACTTCTCTCGGGTCTACTTGTTGTAAGTATCCGTCTGTTTCTTTCTTGACCACAAAAAAGCCTTTTTCTGGATATCGATAATTCATATCTAATGATATTGTTTTGTGTCCAATTGTCTCTTCTTCTTATTAAGAAATTGTTCTTCTCATAATTTTGATATCGGGCCTTTTCTTCTTGATGGCATTGACACTCCGACTAGGTTTGAAGCGCCTCAAGAATCTTGACTTCATTTATTCTTGGGCGAACAATGATCCTTTTTTTGTCATTACAAGAATGTCTGCTTCCGAGACATAAATAAACTCAAATGTGTATCATCTGTTAGTTTGAAATTACAATGTAACACTTACTTTATTGAAGTTTGTTTATTCTTTGAGAATTCCTGCTCATTTTTATTACCCAGAAAGGGTAAACAAACCTTAAAGCTGGTTTGAATTATAAATTTCTTGTGCTTGATATTTTTCTACACAATGTTCATAGAAGAGAGCAACTTTCATATTTCATTTCAACTCATAAATCAATCAATATTATTAATTCAATCCAATATCTTATAAAGATAAAGTTCACATTTCAGTTAAAAATTATACTAAATTCAATTTAAATATGCCCAAACTCTAGTAGATTCTTTCGGCTGTTGATACAGGTCGCAGGAAAACAACAATAACCCTAATATTGTCTTTGCTTCCGCGTTCAGCAGCCTTAGTTGCTAACCTTTTTCAGCACATCCCAGGTTCTTTAACAGTATCCTTGATAATGCTCACAATGTCTTCACTGCTCATCACATCCCAAAGGCCGTCGCTAGCCATTACCTGGTATTCATCATACTCAGATAACGTCGTCTTAGTTACTTCTGGTTAAGCTGTTACAGCCGGTTTTAGATCATCACACCAATTGAGCGAGTAACCTAGAGAAGTAAGTAAAAGCATAATATGGTCATTCGTTTGTGATATGGAATTTTGAATTCGAGAATAAGGAGAAAGAACCTGAAGAGCAGCCGAACCAACCCACCACATATCAACTTGCCATTTCACATCTTCACCAGCCAAGATAACTCGATTTCTCTCCTCAGCACAACTTGCCGAGTGATCCTATGCTATAATGTCGAAAAGAAAATTATGATTCTCAAGTTTTAATTGATGACGAGCTAATAATGGAAACTTCCTATTTACGTACCTTACTTAGAGGATATGAACCTGGCAGTCACCGGCATTGGCAACATAAAGCTTGTTTCCAACAATAAGTGAAACAATGGTTGTGCATCCCGGATGCCAGTCTTTTTGAACTCCCTTGGACCAGCGATGCACCTCTAGTTCATTCCTAAACTCAGAGTCTGTTTGGATGAATGCTTCCACTAATGCATCAAATGGTCTGCATATTATCCAAAAACAATTTAAGTAAGAAAACTTTCTCATAAAAACAACAACACTCACATATGTATCTTGATGATACTTTAGAAGACAACCTTTTCTTTTGACAAAAGGTCGAAATAAATTTTGGTATACCTCGAATAGAAAACTCCGCCGCTACAGCACTTGAAAGAACTTTTTGTTACATGCATTATCTCGAGAAGATCAAATAACCTTAGACCACATGAACAAATCAGATCAAATAACCTCATATGGGTTTCGCGAAACGTGAGAGCCCTTCGCGAAACGTGAAGCCCTTCGCGAAACGTGAAGTCGCGAAAATCAAATGAATCTTCCGTAAAACGGAACCGAATCAAAGCATCATCAACTGCAAACATCATCATCGATAAGATGAACAACCATGATGAACAAAGATGAACAATAAGAAAACCTCATGGTTTAGGGTTTAAAGATAAAATAATGGAAATAATAACATAAATCGATTAAATAACCTGATATTAGAACGAGATCTATATAACCTATTCATTTAGGTTTAGGTTTTTCGTGTCGTGCCTCCGTGTCGCTGTGCCGTTGTGCAGCCGTGTCGCTGTGCCGTCGTAAGAAGAAAGAGAAGAGAGAGAAGGAAAATAAAAAAAATAAAAAATTTGAGTATTTATATAAAAAAAAATCCTTTGCGAAACGCGAAGTCCATTCGCGTGACGTGAAAAGGGTAATTTCGTCCAAAAAAATAATAGTGACCGCCAGATCAATTTAATTTAATGGGTGACCACCAAAGAAAATACATCAATCTTTAGGTCATTTCGTCAAATTTCCCTGCCTATTTAATAAACTCTAATATAAAAAACAACTTTTTAATAAAATAAACTAAAAGTCCATCGGAACCAGAATCAAGATTTTATCTCTAGTTTTTCACCACCTAAACCGAGAAAAACAAATTATTCCTTCCCTTATTGGTAAATCGTTAGTACCAGATCCGGAAGGATATAATTGAAAACTGAGTGGATTGAAAATGTCAAGAATAAAGGCTTTAATTGTATCTACGCTCCTTGATCCAAGGATGGAACCACCGACCTGACAACAGTTCCACAGTTCCAGTAGAAACGCATCATCTTCTCCCTAAAAGCTAACCCCCGGTAACAAAGAAAGAAATCCACATAACCATGAAAAAAGTTTATAGATAGAGGTTGGTGATGACTGTTTTATCAATAAATATCATGCTGGTCAGATAAAAAATCTTCCTCCAGAGTAATCAACAATTTGCAGCCACTAAGAGAAGAAAATGTTGACGATAGAAATAAGATCAACAAGTTAAAGATCAGCTACATCCACATCCACGGGAAAGAGAAGAATTCCACGGTTTTCATGGAAGAAGGCCATCATTACGCGATACACTATTTTGTTAAAAAAATAAAGTGATTATCAGCCGAAAAAAAATTTATGAGGTGATTATTTCGTCAAATTTTCCGCATCATATTGTAAACAAAATCCGGCTCATTGCATATGTTTCAATTTATCTGTTAAGAAACAAAAATTTATTTTGAAATTAATATTTTTTTTTCATTATATTATACCTATTAATTTTAAAAATTGTCAAAAACAAAAAAAAAAATATTTAATATAAAAATATAACTAAATAGATAAAACCTTTTTTTAATAAAAATACATCAACAAATTTTAAATATTTGATATCCTAATTATTTAAGTGAAAACATGTTAAAAATAATAAAATAAATTATGAAACTTATTTAAAAATAATAAAATAAATTATGAAACTTATTTAAAAATGAAAAAAATAAAATAAAAATACAAATATTATGTTAACAAAAACTTAAATAAACACAGCAGCAACAAAGTTTCTTAATATATTATTATTAATAATTTATTTATTTAAATAATTAAACGAAATTAATTGTATTTATATAAAATAGTATAAGAATATAAAATTATAATAATTTATAAACTTATAAAATATAGTTTAACTATTTTAATATTTTATCTAAATAATATCATATTGTAAACAAAATCCTGCTTATTGCATATGTTTTAATTTATCTGTTAAGAAGCAAAAATTTATTTTGAAATTAATATTTTTTCATTATATTATACCAATTAATTTTAAAAATTACCAAAACTAAATAAACAAAAAAAATAGTATAAAAATATAACTAATTAGATAAAACTTTTTTTTAATAAAAAAAATATATCAATATAATTTAGTAAATCTTTATTCAATTTTTTTATTCAACAGATAATATAAATATATATAAGAGAATACTAAATTTATCCATAAATTTGAAATAATTTATTATTTTTATTTACCATTTAAAAATTTGTTGTCTGATTTTATAATTTTTTTAAAATTTAATATATGTTTAATCAAAAGTTTCATGCAATTTAATTTTAAATTTTTTAATTTATATAATTTAGTAAATCTTTAATCATTTTTTTTCTTATTCAATATAATATATATATATATATATATATATATATATATATATATATATATATATATATATATATATATATAAATTATTCATATTTTTGTATATCTAAAATTTGAAAAAAAAAATACATATTCAATAATATTTAATATTTTCAAAATAATATATATATATATATATATATATATATATATATATATATATATATTCAATTTACCAATGATTTTTTATCCCTTCATACTTCAAACGGAGTATTGTTCGATATGAATGTTGTTGGCATCGATTGGAAAGGTAGACGACAATGTAAATTGCTTTGTAATGTCATTTTGTTTGGGTGTATCTTACTATTAATCGATTTTCTATTCTTTCTTCTTCACAAAAAAAAAATTGTAAAACTCTTTAGAAGTATATTTCTTGTCTCTATCACTTCGTAGGATTTTTATGAAACATATACTTTATTTTTTAACAAAACTCTTAAACGTTTTGAATATCATAAATACTTCCGACTTTTTTCTTATTAAATAGGCCCAAGTCATACGAGTGTGGTCATCGATGAAAATAATAAAATACATATTTGGAGCATGAGAAATGGTGTCCATTGGTTCGTAAATGTCGGTGTGGACAAGTTCTAGTTTTTCTTTAGCTCTCTCCATGATACTCCTTTCTAGATGAAAAAAAGTCGGTGTTGCTTTTCGAACATAATATTTTCAATAAAAACCAAAAATATATTTTTGCTTATGACCTTTTTAATACCATTGTTTATTTTCTTATTACATTTGTATTTAAATGATCCCAAAAAATCTAAACATTTAGAAAAAAAAAAATTGAAAAAAAAAATATTTTTGCTAGGACTTGTTTGGTTCATTTATTTATTTTCTCATTACAATTGTAATTATTAATTGGTTTTAAAAATAAAAACAACAATATATATAATTTATGTTTATATAATTCTAAAATAAAATTCAATTACTTGGGAAATTAATTTTAATTTTTAAAATCTTTTCAGGTTGATCTAGTACACGCTTATTTACATGGAACATATGTGAGTAGTCTCTCTATATATAATTTTTTTAAATCTTTTCAGGTTGATCTAGTACACGCTTATTTACCTGAAACATAAGTTAGTAGTTTTTATATAGAAAATAAAGTAGTCACCTGAAATTAAACAACCTGTACAAAACAGAAATTGAACAAAACAATAATAAATTTAAACAATATAGATTCCAAACAAAGATTAATAAATTTAAACAATATAGATTCCGAATTCAATCTTAGTTTCACTAATTCAACGATTTATTGGTTTCAAGAATATTAAAAAAAAGTATACTGCAGAATCTTAATTTAAAAGTGAAATATATATGAGACTTATATATTTAAAATTACCGGTAAAAAGAAGTGTGTGCTGTGTTTTATAAAAAAAACAGAGAAGTTCGAGAAATCCTTAATGTAGATATTTCTAAGTACAAAAATATATTATCTCTATCGATATTTCCCACCAATTTTTTTTTTATACTCAAATACCTTCCAGACCTTGTTAGATCAATTTTGGATTTATTTGGTTTATCTTTATTTATTTGATCTTGACATTTTTTTATTTAAAGTTTTTAATTTTTAAATATTTACTCATCCATACTAATACTAATGATTAAAAAATAAAATATGTTGTTAAATATTTTATTTTATTATTAATAAAATAACCAAACATCCATAACATCTCAATTATTTCTAAAGATCATAATATATTTTCATTACAAATTATTATTATTTTTTTTCTTGATAAAACTTGAAAATTCAACAAATGCAATTTCCATCATCACACCTTTTAAAAAAAAATCCGCACTTAAAAATACAAGCTACTTTACAACTTATTTTCATTGTTCCTGTCTGAGTTGTCTGAGTTGTCTGAGTTGCTCCGGATACATTATCCGATGCCAAAATCAATGTAATCATACCTAACATTCATTTACATACAAAATATTAAATATTTATAATGATTAAAAATACCATTAATATATATTATAAGTAAAGATAATTAAATAATTAATAATTTTGAATAGAGAGAATAACCTGTCATAATAACAATAAACAAGAAAGTCAAAGTGAGAGAAACATTTTTTGTCATTTTTTTAGATGATTATAGTTTGATGGAGTAAAAAGAATGCCTTAAGGAGGGTCACTCTATCTGTAATATAAATATATATATATAAAATATAAAATATAATATAATATAATATAATATAATATAATATAAGGTGATTATGGTTTTATCTATAAGATATATATAAAACCATAATTATCTTATATTATATAATAATATATAATATAATATAAGGTGATTATGGTTTTGTATATATCTTATAGATATATCTTATTAAGATATTAAGATATATCTTAATAATTATTAAGATATTAAGAATAAGATATTAAGATATATCTTAATAATTATTAAGATATTAAGATATATCTTAATAATTATTAAGATATATCTTATAAATATATACTATTAAAAAATATTTATATTATATTATAATATATAAATTATATTATATATATATATATATATAACAAATCAAACTATAATTTTTTCGTTTTGTGCACTATTTTTTATTCTCAAACCCTTTATACATCTAAACTCATCAGAATCTTCTCATTCCATTCTTATTTTCTCCTCCTTTCATTCCTAAGCAAAACTTTTATGTCTTCTCCTTCTATTTTAAAATAGCCAAACTCCTCTATCTTCTCCTTCTATTTTCAAACGGGCAAACCTCCCTCTCTTCTCTTATCTTCTCTCCATCTTTCATGTTCTTCCTCCATCAAAAGACCTCGAAGTATCATTTGTTCACGCTCCAATAAGCCAATCGCTTCGCGGACGCATTAGCTACTTTAGCAACCATGACTCAAATTCTAGACGGAATTAAAGTCAAAACCCTTTGAATCCAACAAAAGCAACGACATGCTTTTGAGAATGTAGTAGTAACATCCTATGAGAATTATATTAAACTATGGTACGATACTCTTCAGAAATAAATTGAGTATGAAGAATATTCACACCACTTCTGAGCTAAGGAACGACAGACGTTACGTCAATATTCTACCAACTACGCTTGGATCGTCAACAGACTTTACCGTCAATCTTTTGACGGTCAAAACATATTCTGGATCAATACTCTTGAATCCAAGAGTATCATGGAAGAAGTATATGCATGGACATGTAGCCCACACATGAATGGAATGGATCTAGCCAAGAAAATACTCCGCATATGATATTATTGGCAAAACCATGAACAAGAATGTGTGAGTTATGTAAGGACTTGTCATCAGTGCCAAATTTATGCTAACATAAAGCATACGCCGATTTCGCTCCTCTACAAGATGACATCTCCTTGGCCCTTCTCTACATTGGCACGATGTTAATTGGAAAATATATCATCATGCATCAAATGGACACGAGTTCATACTCGTAGCTGTACACTACTTCAGGGTTGAAGCAATCTTCTATAAAATTCTGAAATCCTCTCAAGTGGAAAGGTTCATCCAAACTAGCATCATCGCTAGATATGGAGTACATCACGCTCTGATTTCAGACAACGGTCGACACTTACAAGGAATAGTGTTGCAATTGCTCGACGAGTTAAGATCGAGCATTACAAGTCATCGTCTTATAGACAAATATTATTGTATTATTCTTAGTCATAACACATAAACAAATATATCAATGGGGAAGAAATTAAAAAACACCCATAACTAGAAGTTATAAGATAGTTAGTTTATATTTCATCCATCCATTAGCCAAATAAATTGTCTGTTGAATATTCACCGCTCCACGATCCAAAGAAAAATAATCCTATGAAGAAAATATCATATCTTTTAACACAAACAAATATATCAAGAGTGAATAAATCCAAAGACACCCATATATAACCAGAACCGTGCTTTTATTTTCATCCATCCATCAGCCCAATTGAGTATCTAGCTAGGCTTGGGCTTGAACATTGACTACTCTGTGTTCCAAGGAAAAAATAATCCATACGCCAATAAGAACACATTGTCGCTTACCTATACACTTTCATAATCGGAATCAAATTACTAACTGAACAAATTGAAAAAATAATCCAGGTTTTAATAGTATTGTCACTCCTCAGTTATATAACAGAAAGGAAACTTAAGGAAAATAAGAGCAAGTTAACTCCTACCTAAAATCCTAATCATAATTTAATAGGAGAGAATAATTTGAATATTTCCATAACTAGAGGCCTGCCCATCATCCCAAAATAAAATTAAACAAAATTATTCTCTTCCCGTTAGTTATTTAGTTAACCCTAATCAAGTGATGAATCAATTATAAGAAATACGATCAGCAAGCTAAAGATCAGAAGAAGAAAGAAGTTCGTATTACCGGGCAGCATTGCGTTGGGTATACGCAAGATGACTAATTATGAAGCCACTATTTATATAGTTTTGGGTTCACAGAGTTTATGATCAATGTAGCAACACGGTTTCTTAATATATTATATTAATATAATTCATTTATTTATATAAGTAAAAGAAATTAATTGTATAATTATTAAATGGTATAAGAATATAAAATTATAATAATTTATAAACTTAGTTTAACTATTTTAATATTTTATCTAAATAATATTATATTGTAAACAAAATCCTGCTCATTGCATATGTTTCAATTTATCTGTTAAGAAACAAAAACTTATTTTAAAATTAATATTTTTTCATTATAGTATCCCAATTAATTTTAAAAATTGTCAAAAACTAAAAAAACAAAAACAAAAAATTTATATATATATTTAGTATAAAAATATAACTATTTAGATAGAAACTTTTTTTAATAAAAAAAATACATCAACAAATTATTAAACAACTTTTCTAAGTAATATGATTATTTAAATTTTTTAATCAAATAAAAATTATTGTGGAGGATATATATTTGTTTACTTTTTATTTATTTTTTACAATGCTTATCTTATTTTAAATAAGATTTAAGAAATTCATTATTATTTTTTGTGAGGATCCTTTTACAATTTACAGTGAAAAAAAAAATATAAAACTTATTAAAATATATATACACTAATTATAGAATAAAAGTGAAAGAGAAATATATATATATATATATATATATATATATATATATATATATATATATATATATATATATATATATATATATATATATATTATTCTCATCTTTACTAATATATATTGTCGTATTATTTTTTTCATCTTTTTTTCCTTATAAGTAAATAAATTTTCTTCCTTTTTTTAATTATAATTCATCTAATTATTTTTGTAATATTATTTTCAAACATTATAAAATAAAAATATAATTATATTTAAAATAATTAAAATAGGAAACAGAGATAAATATAAATATATATATATATTAATATAATATTTAATAAAATATAATATTTATTTGAATTATTTTTTATTTAATATATTAAATTATAGATATGTAATAATCTTAATTTATTTATTCAAATATTAATTTTAAATATTATTAAATTAATTAAAATATTGAATACTTAATTTCAGACATTTTTAATTTAGGATTAAAAGAAGTGACTATATAAAATAATTGGAATAAGAGATTTCAATAGGTATAATACTTAACCTACCTATAAAATCTGAAAAATTTTCCATTAGAAGAAATTAAGAGATTTCAATAGAAAAATTATGAAAAACTCTGGTATGTAAAGATGTGATTAAGAAGATGGTTTATAATATAATTTCAATCTTATTTATAATTAGGAGAAATTAGAAGAATATTTGTTAAATTAAGATTTTAAGTAAATTGTATACGTTAATTAATAATAAAAGTTAATTAATTAAATTTGTTACTTAATAATAAAAGTTTATTAATTATATATATATATATATATATATATATATATATATATATATATATATATATATATATATATATATATATATATATATATATATATATATATATATATAATGATGCTTAATTTTTAAAGGTTCTGAATTTTCGGGTCGAGAGTTGTGGTTAATTTGAATATATATGTGAGAGTAAATGGATATTTGAGTCGGATTGTGGGTTGACCCGCCCATAAATTTAAAACGGTTAAAAATAAAATTAAAAATACTATAAGTATGGTTCGAATTTGCAACCTAACAAAACAAATACAACCATTTAACCAACTAGGCTATTAACACTTTATATTATTAATTCAACACCAAATTTGATGAACGTGAAACATTTTAACAATATAAGTTCAACTTTTTAACTAACTAATCATTATCTATATATATATAATGATGCTTAATTATTTTGTTTCAGGGTGACCATCACGCGCTCACCTAAATGAACGGGTAGAAATATAGGATTTTGGGCTCTAAGAGAAACGGGTAGAAATATAGGATCTTGCTCTCACCTTTTAACCTAGCCATTAGCATATTCTCTCCGTGACCTTTCAAATCCATTACTATTTACAAAAAGAGATCGAGCAAGCTCGGCCATGGCAGATGCTCGCAATGAAGTAATCTCTGTTCTACTACAACAAGGTGAACTATTTGTTCTGATCATTTCCTCAATTTCTGTTTCTTCAATGAAGTTTATAATGTTTTGCATTTTTTCTTTTGACTCATGGATGAGTCGGAGATGATGATCTTGATGATCGATTGTTAAACGATATCCCCGAACACCGCCTGTTTTACCTGACGATTGCAACTCTTCATCATCGGTCATCGATGAAAGGGAAAGGAACGTCTCTACGATGTGGCTTCTTCGTCGGTTATCAATGAAATGGAAAGGAACGTATGCGATGTGGCTTCTTCGTCGGTCAGTAAGGATTTTCCTTTCGATCTTAACCTCGTGGAGATAATGAAGAGTCGCAATCGCTGTGGTAATCGTCAGGTAAAACACTTGTATCTATGATCTTCATCTGCTTCTTTTCTTTTTTTTTTCTTTTTTTCTCTCCGTGAAAAATAGAGAACAAAAGAATGGTTCTTTAATCGATCGATCATTATTCCATTATTATTGACATTCAACATTCTTCTTTTTCTCCCTAGAGGTTTTCCTGTTTGGCTAAAGTATGTTCCTGGCATCAGCTTTCGAACAGATAATGAGCCTTTCAAGGTGTTCCTCCATCAATGAATTTAATTCCCACAATTCCTATGTTAATCTTAGTTTTGGTATTGACACTGAAAATGTAATGAATGAAGGCTGCAATGGAAAAATTCACCAAAAAGATAGTGGATATGATGAAAGATGAAGAGCTCTATGAGTCATAGGGGGCCCTATAATTCTGTCGCAGGTTCCTTTGAGATAAAGATTAATTATAAATTCCTTTCAATTGGGATCTAGACACTGTAGCTGATTTGAAAAGAGTCTAATGACAGATAGAAAATGAATACGGTCCCATGGAGTATGAAATTGGGGCGCCTGGTGTAGAATACACGAAATGAGCAGCAGATATGGCGGTTGGGCTAGAGACTGGTGTGCCTTGGGTAATGTGCAAACAAGATGATGCACCTAATCCTGTTGTAAGTTTCTTGTCTTAAATGCTCTTATTTTTTTCTCCCTGTTGAATCTGTCTATGTCTAATAATGTGGAGATTAACACTTGCAATGGATTTTATTGTGACTATTTCTCACCAAATAAAGCTTATAAACCCAAGATATGGACCGAAGCTTGGACTGGATGGTAATTAATTAAGGACTTTGCAGAGTTCTTCTCTTAAGATTTTTTGGTTTTTCATTTATGATTTTTTATTAACTATTTTTATTCGCAGGTTCACCGAATTTGGAGGTGTAGTCCCATACAGACCTGTAGAAGATTTGACATTCTCGGTGTCAAGATTTATCCAGAATGGAGGATCTTTCATTAACTATTACATGATAATTTTTTACTAAATTACCAGAAATTGTGTTGCTGTTTCCTTAGTATAAATTCTACAAAATCCACTAATAACAACACCATGTTTTTTCTTTTTTTGGTATTCTCTCCAGGTAGTGGACAAATTCCAACTTCTTCCTGAATTTCTAAAGGTGCAGTCTTTCACTACTTTTTTGTTTTACTAGAACTTGAAGTGACTTACAGTCGTAATGGGTATTATATTTCAAGTAATGGGTATGATATTATATTAAGAGATTTTCTTATTTATGAGAAAGCAATATGCTGTCTTTGTTGGAGGTGATTACCATGGCGTCGTTTCTTAACATTTAGTTTACATTAGTTAATAAAACTTGATACATTTTGGATTGTGAATGCTCTTGTGACTTGATGTTACCACTATAGGGAGGACAATGACCTACATATTTTATCATATTTTACATGCTTTTGTAATTGCCTGAAAATTGGAGAATGATTAAATGGGTTAGGATTCCTATTAATTTTCCCAATGCGAGAGAATGAGAAGAAAATAGGAAGGGTAGGGAAAGAGAATTGATACTGTACATTATTCACCGTTTAATGAAGTCTATTGTGATTGTAAAATATTCCACATGGCCTGATGAAATAAATGTGACAATGATTATGCATATGTTTGTTTGGATTTTAAGGGGAGAGGTTTGGTGAAGCAGCACTTGGATTCATATAACTACTTTGTCAAGATTGAATAAAAAGATCATTCGTGCAAAATGAGAAGATTATGTCAAAAGTAGATCCTAATGTCTGTCTTAGGTAAGATTAGTATATATTCTTATGACATGGATTTAAGTCAATTCTTCTTACTTGGCCTCATGGTTGAGATTTGATGCAATCTCATGGTCTCATGTTCAAGACTTGGTAAAGAAGACTATTTAAGCAAATACACACATTTGTAATTTGTTTTTAAGTGCAGATTTGTGATTCATCATAGACCTTAACAATTGAAAAAGTGTCCTTGTAATGTATCCTAACTTCTTATTGGTCATTTCTCTGTATAGGTACAAAGATACCTGGATTGGTGAACCTGTTTTAAACGTCGATGGAGTGACAACTAAGCTTAGTCCACAAAATTGTCGACTTTCTAATATGACGTAAGTTTAGGGTTTTACCTGATGAAATAAATGTGACAATGATTATATATGCATATGTTTGTTTGGATTTTCAGGGGAGAGGTTTGGTGAAGCAGCACTTGGATTCATATAACTACTTTGTCAAGATTGAATAAAAAAGTTCATTCGTGCAAATGAGAAGATTGTGTCAAAAGTAAATCCTAATGTCTGTCTTAGGTAAGATTAGTATATATTCTTTTGACATGCATTTAAGTCAATTCTTCTTACTTGGCCTCATGGTTTAGATTTGATGCAATCTCATGGTCTCATGTTCAAGACTTTGTAAAGAAGACGATTTATGCAAATACACACATTTGTAATTCGTTTTTAAGTGCAAATTTGTCATACATCATAGACCTTAACAATTGAAAAGTGTCCTTGTAATGTATCCTAACTTCATATTGGTCCTTTCTCTATATAGGTACAAAGATATTTGGATTGGTGAACCTATTTTAAACGTCGATGGAGTGACAACTAAGCTTAGTCCACAAAATTGTCGACTTTTTGATTTACCTTATTACGGAGTTTTGTCAAATTGATAAGTGTCGACTTTCTGATATGACGTAAGTTTACCTGATGAAATAAATGTGACAATGATTATGCATATGTTTGTTTAGATTTTCAGGGGAGAGGTTTGGTGAAGCAACACTTGGATTCATATAACTACTTTGTCAAGATTGAATAAAAAAGATCATTCGTGCAAATGAGAAGATTGTGTCAAAAGTAGATCCTAATGTCTGTCTTAGGTAAGATTAGTATATATTCTTATGACATGGATTTAAGTCAATTCTTCTTACTTGGCCTCATGGTTGAGATTTGATGCAATCTCATGGTCTCATGTTCAAGACTTGGTAAAGAAGACGATTTAAGCAAATACACACATTTGTAATTCGTTTTTAAGTGCAGATTTGTGATTCATCATAGACCTTAACAATTGAAAAAGTGTCCTTGTAATGTATCCTAACTTCTTATTGGTCCTTTCTCTATATAGGTACAAAGATATATGGATTGGTGAACCTATTTTAAACGTCGTTGGAGTGACAACTAAGCTTAGTCCACAAAATTGTCGACTTTCTGATATGACGTAAGTTTACCTTATTAGTAAGTTGTGATAACTGTTCATATGTTATTCTTATTGTTACCATGCTTTATGGAATGGATCAGTATGTTTGTCTAGCTCCATTTCAATCCTCCTTTACAAGTTGTTGGAGGGTTTTCTGTCGATGAAGTATTTTTTATTGTGTTTATATGTATACTTTGTTTGATTTACTAGAAATATTGTATATTAATCAACACTCTCTTAAACAAATTTCAATTCAGTTCACTGATGTTTTTTTTTTTTGTTAAAAAACAGCTTCATTATTTGTTTGAATGAAAGAAAAAACAGCTTCATTATTTGTTTGAATGAAAGTGTATCCTAATTGTGTTTATAGGGAAAATAAGAAGTAACTTAATAAATATTATGATTTATAATTCAGGTTTTCTAAGAATATATATATATATATATATATGTTTTATAGGTGAATATTTATGGTACAGATTTAAGAATTTTGAACTTCATTTCATTTAAGTTCCTGCATAAGAGAAGGATCAAGTTGTTGACTTCCATGGGAATGCAATTAGTGATTTTGTAGGTTTCTTTTCATCGTTCTTAAATTATGTCATGAAACATATCAAACCTATTTAATATAAAAATAAAAACATAGTATTGATTTAATAAAAAAATAAAATATTGTAATTTAGTAAATTACATTATAAATTATAATTACTCTTTTATCATTTAACATGAAAGGTTTATAATTTTTATTTATATATAAATTTATAATTTATTATATATATATTTATATAATAGACTTATGTCAACTTAATCACATTAAAGATTTATAACTCTCAACAAATAAAAATATAATAATTTAGTAAATTATATTATAAATTATAATTACTCTTTTATCATTTAATTAAAGATTTGTAACTCTCATTCTTAATAAATTTATAATTTATTATCAATCTCATTTATAACTCTCATATTTAGGGTTTGCTTTTGGGAAATGCCAAAAGTAAGAGAATAAGATCGGTACAAAATGCTTGAAATGAAGTCTAATGAGAGATACTTAAAAATTGTTTAAAACTTTAAAGTGAGATCACAAATAAGTCAAAGTTTATTTTAATGTAATATTAGTTTTTTAAAATTAAAAATTTAACTATAACTTTTTTATCATATTATAAGTAATATATTTTTTTATATAATGATAAGATATTTTATAATAAAAAATTATTAATTAACTAACATATTAATTAACCCGAATATTAGTAATGAGCGAGGATAAAATGTCATTACAAAATCAAATAAATACTTGTTTTTTTACTATTTTTTTCTAAAAATAAAATATTTATATATATTTTTTTATTTAATATATTTATTTATAAATAATATTTTTTTATATTTTTACCCGTGCAAATGCACGGGATCCATGCTAGTATATATATATAATGATGCTTAATTTTTAAAGTGTCCGGATTGCCGGGTCGAGAGCTGTGGTTAATTTGGATATATATGTGAGAGTAAATGGATATTTGGGTCGGATTGTGGGTTCACCCGCCCATAAACTAAAAACGGTTAAAAATAAAATTAAAAATTTTATAGGTATAGTTCGAACTTACAACCTAACAAAACAAGTACAACCCTATAACCTTCAGATCTTTTCGACCAATTTTTTTTATACTTAAATACCTTTCAGACTTTTATTTGGTTTATCTTTATTTATTTGATCTTGATATTTTTTATTTAAAGTTTTTAATTTTTAAATATTCACTCATTCATATTAATACTAATGATTAAAAAATAAAATATGTGATTAAATATTTTATTTTATTATTAATAAAATAACCAAACATCCATAACATCTCAATTATTTCTAAAGATCATACTATATTATCATTACAAATTATTATTATTTTTTCTCTTGATCAAACTTTAAAATTCAACAAATACAATTCCCATTATCACACCTTTTAAAAAAAAATCCGCACTTAAGAATACAAGCTGCTTTACAACTTATCTTCATTGTTCCTGTCTGAGTTGCTCCGAATCCATTATCCGATGCCAATATCAATGTAAACGTACCTAGCATTCATTTACGTACAAAATTTTAAATATTTATATTTATTAAAAATATCATTAATATATATATATATATAACTAAATATCATTAAGTAATAAATATTTTTTGAAAAATAACCTGTCATAATAACAATAAACAAGAAAGTCAAAGTAAGAGAAACATTCTTCGTCATTTTTGTAGATGATTATGTTATGAAAGTCTTAGGAAAGTCACTATATTTATATATACATAATATAAGGTGATTATGGTTTTATCTATAAGATAAAATATTAAGATATAATAAGTTATATCTTATTATTATTATATATCTTATAGATAATTTATTAAATAATATTTCTATTATATTATAATATATATATATATATATTATAATATGAAATATATATTATATTATATATATATATATATAAAACAAATCAAATCATAATTTTTTTCATTTTTTTTAATATTTTTTATTTTCAAACCGTCTATAGATCCAAACTCATCTGAGACTTCTCCTTCCATTCTTATTTTCTCCTCCTTCCATTCCTAAGAAAAACTTATATGTCTTCTCCTTCTATTTTCAAATGGTCAAACTCCTTTATCTTCTCCTTCCATTTTTAAACGGATAAATTTCTTTTCTCTTCTCTTATCGTCTCTCCATCTTTCATTTTCTTTCTCCATCAAAAGACCTCGAAGTATTATTTGTTCACGCTCCAAGAAGTCAAAATCGCTTCGTGGACGCATTGACTACTTTAGCAACCATGACTCAAATTCCGGACGGAATCAAAGTCAAACCCCTTTGAATTCAACAAAAGCAACGACATGCTTTTGAGAAGGTAGTAGTAACTTCCTCTGAGAATGCTGTAAAACAATGGTACGATACTCTTCAGAAATAAATTGAGTATGGAGAATATCCACACCACTTCTGAGCTAAGGAATGACAGGCATTACGTCAATATTCCACCAACTACGCTTGGATCGTCAATAGACTTTACCGTCAATCTTTTGACGGTCAAAACATATTCTGCATCGATACTCCTGAATCCAAGAGAATCATGAAAGAAGAACATGCATGGACATGTGGCCCACACATGAATGGAATGGATCTAGCCATGAAAATACTCCGCATAGGATATTATTGGCAAAACCTTGAACAAGAATGTGTGAGTTATGTAAGGACTTGTCATCAATGCCAAATTTATGCCAACATAAAGCATACGCCGATTTTGCTCCTCTACAAGATGACATATCCTTGGCCCTTCTCTACATGGGCACGATGTTATTGGGAAAATCTATCACCATGCATCTATATATTTTTTTTCTCTTTCTCTTTCGTTTTATTCTATAATTAGTGTAGATATATTTCTTATTTTACTTTACTATTATTTTTATAATAAGTTTTATATTTTATTTTATTATTTTTAACATGTTTTCACTATTTAAAATTTGTTATAAATATTATTATTCTTATCTTTAGTGATATATATAGTCCTATTATTTTTTTCATTTTTTCCCTTATAAGTAATAAAAAAATTTCCTATTTTAATTATAATTCATCTAATTATTTGTGTAATAATATTTTCAAACATTATAAAATAAAAATATAATTATATTTAAAATAATTAAAATAGGAAAACGAGATAAATATATATATATTTATTATCACTTATATATATTTGTTAGTATCTTATATATATATATATAATAGGTCAACGAATTATAATTAAATATATTAGTTAATAAAATATAATATGTATTTTAATTATGTTTTATTTAATATATTAAATTATAAACATGTAATAATCTTAATTTTTTTATTCAGATATTAATTTTATATATTATTAAATCAATTAAAATATTGAATACTTAATTTTGGACATTTTTAATTTAGGATTAAAAGGAGTGACTATATAAAATAGAGGAGTGATAGAGGGAGGGAATTTAGTGAGGGAATTTGGTGAGGGAATGACGTGGCATCACATTCATTATTTGGAAAATGTAAAAATGGGAGGAAAGAGAGAAATGAGAGAAATTATTTGATTTTTTCAGCACCACGTAATTCCCTCACCAAATTTTCTCACTAAATTCCCTCACCTAATCATTTCTCTAAGAATAAGAGATTTCAATAGGTATACTACTTGAATCTACCTATAAAATCTCCAAAATTTTTTATCAGAAGAAATTAAGAAATTTCAATAGGAAAAGTATGAAAAACTATGGTATGAAAAGATCTGATTAAGAAGATGGGTTTACAATATAATTTTAATCTTATTTATAATCCAATTAGGAGAAATTAAGAATATTTGTTAAATTAATTTTTTTATGTAAATTGTATACGTTACTTACTAATAAAAGTTTATTAATTAAATTTGTTACTTAATAATAAAAGTTTATTAATTATATTTGTTGAGAGAGATTTTAATAAGATTATTAACTAGTTAAGTAAATAACAGTTAAGAAAGATATTTAGAAATGATTCAATCATTTATTATTTAAGTCAAGTAATCTTATTTAATAATTTGAAAAATTCTTTTAATTAAATTTATTGTTTATATTTTGGAATATTCTATTAGTAACTAAACTGAGAAAAAGTTTAGAAAAATATTTTGAAATTAGTTAATAAAAGGGGAGAAAATAGTTATTTTAATTAAATTTTGTTATATATATATTTAAATGATATTATATAGATTTTTTTTAAATATAACATTTATATATATAGTATAAATTAAATTGTTAACCATCATTAATTACTTTTTTTTTAATTTTAATAAAATATTAAATATTTTAAATTAGTTTAATATGTTAAAAGTATTTAGCATTATTAAAATTAATAACCACCAAATATATTTATATACTTATTACTTAAAGCTACTAATAAAAAAATTATCCAACGTTTCGGGTGTATACTCGTGTTCGTGTCGTGTTTATATTCGTGTTATATCCGTGTCGAATCGTGACCATGTTAAGATTATATAAACTCATAATCGTGTTATGATTGTGTCGTCTTGTACTTGTGTCGTGTCAACACTTACAAGACCCGAGTGAGATAAAAAAGAGAGCGATATATTTTACTTCCCAAAATGACAACAAATATGAAACAGAAATATCTTCAAAAGTTCTGAAAACACTAGTTTCACTTTGGGATCTAGTGATGTAAATGAGCTAACAAAGATACAAGTGTTTTTTCATACAAATTTGGTATGAAAAGTTTTGTTATTAATAATCAGTATATAAATTTTAGGTGAGAAATGTTATTTGTTTTTAAAATATTTATTTTAAAAAAAAATTGAAATATATATAATCTTTTATTTTATTATTTATATATATGTATATATAAAATATGAGAGAGAAAATAAAAAAAATTAATTAGGAAGGTAAATTAATATATATAAATTTTAGGAGAGAGATGTTATTTGTTTTTTAAATATTTATTTTTTAAACAAATTAAAATATATATAATCTTTTTGTATTAAAAAAATTATAAAATTTATTTGTGTGATAATATGAAAAAATATGTATTTATATAAAATTATTGATAAAATAGAATTATATTATAATATTTTTACATACAAATAAATAGATATTTAATATTAAATATAAAATTATTAATAAGGTAATATATATTTTATATAATTTGTGTAAAAATATATATATTATATGAGAGAGAAAATAAAATAAAATAAAAACTAAATAAGAAAGATAAATTAATAATTATTATAGGAGAGATAAATTAGTATTTATGTATATGTAATTATGATAGAAAAGAAAAAATATGTAGAAATTCAAATGAATGCGGTGAGAGCGTGAAATTAGTAATTAGGAAATGAGAGTTAAATTAATAACGATAAAAAATTGAGATTGTTTTATTAGGTATATTATAAATATTTATATATATATAAAAGATGAGAGAGAAAATAAATAAATAAATAATTAGGAAGGTAAATTAATATATATAAATTGAGAAATGATTAGGAGAGGGAATAATGTGACGCAATTTGATTAGCCAAAAAAATAACAAAATTTCTCTCTTCTCACATTTTATTCTTTTCCAACTAAAGACGAGTGATGTAGTGACACATCATTCTCTCCCTCAAATTCCCTCTCTCTATCACTCCTCATATAAATTTTAGGTGAGAAACTTATTTGTTTTTAAAATATTTATTTTTTAAATAAATTAAAATATATATATATTTTTTTATTTTATTAAAAAAAGTATAAAATTTATTTGTGTGAAAAAATTTGTATTTATATAAAATTATTGATAAATGAGAATTATATTATAAATATTTTTACATACAAATAAATAGATATTTAATATTAAATATAAAATTATTAATAAGGTAAATATATATTTTATATAATTTGTGTGAAAAAATTAATATTATATGAGAGATAAAATAAAATAATAAAAATAAATTAATAATTATTGTAAGAGTGATAAATTAGTATTTATAGATATGTAATTATGATATAAGAGAGAAAATATGTAAAAATTTAAATGAACGTGGTGAGAGTATGGATGTCATCTTACCTTTTTTATTAAACATTATTATATATATATTTATATATATAGATTTTTTAAAATAAATTTGGTGCAATAAAATCGTAAATAAATTTGAGAAATTTGTATAGACTAAGATTTATTAAAAATATAAACTATAAAATTAGGGAGTGAAAAATGAGTGTCTATAATATTGAGTTGTACAAAAATTGAAAAATATTCCAATAAAAGGTAAAAATTTTAAACCAAAGAAGATAAAGATGACCCATCCATGATATCCAACTACATAGGGATCTACCAAGTTATCCAAAAATTGAGAAATATTCTAATAAAAGGTAAGAAATTTCAAACCAAAGAATTGTGAAGTGTTGAGGTCTCATAACTTTAAAAATGCCATGGAGAAACACTAGACAAAGATACAAGGGACAGTAGCTAGCTCCAAAGTAGTGAAGGAATATCAAAGTCGACAGAGGAGGTTTTATTATCATAGTTATCCAAGGCTATATTATCAAAGCTGCCCGGTTTCCTATGGAGTAAATATAGGAGAAATTTCTTCTTGAAGGCAAAGTAATTGGTGCAGACATGCAATATCAACGTCAAAAGCCAAGAACCACCGTAAAAAAAACGATACCATTCGTAATAACCAAGTGCAATGGCATCCATCAAATTGTCCAAAAATAAAGTCAAGAAGCATTTAGATAAATAGGTGAAATTAGATGCCAAACCAAAGAGAATAGTATTATCCCTCAAATTACCTTAGAACAACACTAGATGAAAAAAAAAGGGCCTAACCAGCTCAATAACAAAGGATATACTTGCAGTCTATATTATCAAACATATCTGTGGATAAAGTTCTTATAAGTCAAGTTCAAGGAAGAACTTAAAAGGTACCTCCTAAGCACAAAATAATGGGGGAACAAAAATATGTTTATCAATTCAGAAAATACTTATGAAATGAGAAAGTACTTGCAAAGTTATTATCAATTGAAATTCTATTAGACAAACACAAAATAACCAAAAGAAAATTTATAAGATGTGATAAACAAACACAAAATATTAGTGAGACTACCCAAATAACCACCTAAAACTGCAAGGAGAGCAAAAATATCATATGCACTGCCTCCCTAATAATGAACATTTCGCAAATAGAAGGGAAGACAATAGAGAGAGGTAGTTCAAACAGGGAGGATATAATCCAATAATCTCTCTATATTTGTACAAAATAGAAGAGAGGATATCCAACTTTTGAGAGAGATCGTGAAAATGGATCCAAAACATCGTGAAAAATTAGTCACTTAAATGATTTTGAAAAAGCATTACGATCTAATAAAAAGAACCCGATAAAAAGGTTGATCATCATAATATGCAGAAAAGACATGAAAATATGTGTAACCTACCTACGGAACAAAGACAGAAAACATGTTATACCTTAAGCTTACAAAAACATCTCCAAAGTAAATGTACAGAAAACATGTTATACCTTAAGGTAGCGTTTGGTAGGTGGTACAAATTATATAGGGTATAAGTTGTATAGAGGTATAAATTGTAACGAGGTATAAATAATATAGGGTAGTATAAGTTGTATAGGTTATTGATGTTTGGTAAGAATTATAAAAAATGGTATAAGTTGTATATGGTTTATAATTTTGTGTTTGGTATAAGAATGTAGTATAAGTTGTATAAATAATAAATATTAATTTAAAACTATTATTAATATTATTATTTTATTTAATTATTTATATTATAAATAATATTGTTTATTATTATAAATTATTGTTTTGTGATTATTTAATAATTATGTAATTTATTTAAAATATAAACAATTAATTATAATATAAACAATAAATTATGTTTATTTAATTTAAATATTATTAATAATTTTAATAAAATAAACTAAAATAAAAATATTATTTATAATATAAGTAAATATAGAAAATAATAATTAATAAAATTATCGTTATAAAAATAAATAAATATTTTTTAATTAAAATATTGACTATTTAAAAAAATATATATATTAAAAATGATTATATATAATAATAATAATATTAAAATTAAATA
Source organism: Impatiens glandulifera (assembly GCF_907164915.1). Lineage (NCBI taxonomy): Eukaryota > Viridiplantae > Streptophyta > Magnoliopsida > Ericales > Balsaminaceae > Impatiens > Impatiens glandulifera. Next base: position 30,353,916 of record NC_061862.1, on the reverse strand, counting down.
AAATATTTAATATATTATACAATAGGTTATATATAATATTAATAAAAGATATAATAAAAAATTAAAAATTAAACTATATAAGAATAGTGTTGTACCTAAGGGGGGACTAGTTACTATTTTATACCAGATATGTGGTATAAAGTATACAGGGGTATAATTTATACCAACAATAAAAAGGTAAAAGAACACCATATTAAAACACTATTGGTATAGTTTATACTATAACAATAATGTAGTACCCCTCTATACCTTCAACCAAACATACCCTAAGCTTACAAAAACATCTCCAAAGTAAATGTAGGATAAATAAACATCTGAAAATTTATGTAGTAAATTAAATTGGGAATATACTTAAAGGCGGAAAATGGGAAGATATCAAAGACTAGTAGCCAAAATTTAACCCAGATTATCCACATCCAAGGACAGAAGACATCCTATGAGGCACAACAAGAATAGTACCACCAAAAAAATTATTATATTTTATACAAGAGTCGAGGACAACCGAGGATAATTTGCTTAGACATACAGAAATCGCATCACCACTCCAAAAAACACAAGAGCAAATAATATTTTACCATAAATTAATGATGAAATAACATAAAATGTGAACATTTAAGGTCTCATTTTGAAGACCGAAACCAAACGGTCTAATTTATTGAACGATTGTTAGATCCACTTATGGAGGTCGCATCATTCATCATTCCTAAAAACACAAGTGAAAAATTATATTTAACATGATAGACTATTTTAGGGGGAAATAACACAAAAAATGAGGTCAATAACTATTTGAAGATCAGGGCAACTAAAACCGGATAACTTCATAGACTGATTATTAGGTCTGTTGGGTCAAATTATTTTGACTAAGTGTTGAAATAATTTAACAACTGATATTTTGATGATGAAATAATTTATGAGTTTTGATACAGGTGTATTGAGACGATATGTTATGAGACTTGGATCTAATGAGGATCATTAGACTGATTTTGTCCTTCATTGCATGAAATTAGACGTAAGTCTAATAGAATTAGACGTACAGTCTAACTCATCGGAGTTAGACGTGTAGTCTAATAGACGTGTAAAGAATTAGATGGATGGTCTAATGAATACACGAAATTAGACGTAAGTCTAATAGAATTAGACGTACACTCTAACTCATCGGAGTTAGACGTGTAGTCTAATAGACGTGTAAAGAATTAGACGAATGGTCTAATGAATACACGGAATTAGACGTAAGTTTAATAGAATTAGACGTACTGTCTAACTCAACGGAGTTAGACGTGTAGTCTAATAGATGTAAAGAATTAGACGGATGGTCTAATGAATACATGGAATTAGATGTAAGTCTAATAGAATTAGACGTACAGTCTAACTCATCGGAGTTAGACGTGTAGTCTAATAGATGTAAAGAATTAGACGGATGGTCTAATGAATACACGGAATTAGACGTACAGTCTAACTCATCGGAGTTAGACGTGTAGTCTAATATATTTGTAATTAGACGGGTAGTCTAATTGATATGAAAGTTAGACGTGAGTCTAACTTCTTCAGACAAGTCTGAGGTAGAACCGGAATTAGACGTGCATTCTAACTCAGTGGAGTTAGACATGTCAGTCTAATGGTTATTGAATAATTAGATGTGTGGTCTAATTAATGAAAGTTAAACATAAGTCTAACTCCTTCAGACAAGTCTGAGGTAGAACCGGAATTATACGTGCAGTCTAACTCAATGGAGTTAGACGTGCCAGTCTAATGGTTACTGAATAATTAGACGTGTGGTCTAATTAATGAAAGTTAGACGTGCACTAGTAGAAAAAGAGGTATTAGTAAGGGCGAAAACCGTTACTAAAAGCATCGAACGCCGTTACTGAAACATAATTGTAACGGTAAATAAAACCGTTACCAATCGTTACAAAAAATTACGTTACACAAACTTCACAGGTATCAGTAACGGCGTTCGAAAACCGTTACTGATAGTTAAGGAACAACAGTAACGGTTCTAGCCGTCTTAAAACCGTCACAGAAACAACACAAGTATCTGTAACAGTTTTCGAAAACCGTTACAGATATTAAAGGAACAACAGTAACGGTTTTAGCTGGCTTAAAACCGTTACTAAAAGTCAGTAGTATCTGTAACGGTTTTCAAAAACCGTTACAAATACTTGTGTTGTTTATGTGACGGTTTTTTATTTGTTAAACCGTTACAGTCAGGTTTATAGTAACGGTTTTTTAATTTATTTAACCGTTACTAAACCATAATCGTTTTTTTTTACAAATTTTTACCTATATAAAACCACAATAATCAATAACTAAAAACCAAAAAGCACAATCATCAATAATCAAAAACCCAAAACTACAATCATTAATTCAAAACAATAATCATCCACAAATTACAATCCATCCACAAACTACAATCATATCACAAACTACAATATCATATCACAAATTCACAAAAACCATTAATTAACGTACTTCAAATAACATTTCAACTGACCATAATTCAAGTGGGAAAGCGACGATCAAGTGGAAGGGGCATCATCTCTAAGTGGGAGGGGCATCATCTCTAGTGGGAGGGGCAGGTGGACGTTGATTACCAGGAATCCTAGATAATAAGAAGTTCATCGTCGATCTCATCCCGCATTCTATCACGCTCTATAAGTGATTGTTGTCTCTCCCTTCGAGCTTCTTCACGTTCCTCTTGACGCTGCATTTGTAATTCTTCGCGCTCCATTTCACGCTGCCTTTGTGCTTCCTCACGCTCCATCTGACGCTCGAGTAAGGCTTCTTCGCGCTCTCTCCGTGACTGAAGCTTCCCCGCTTCACGCTCCTCTCGCATCCTCTACATCTCCTCAAGTAAAAGTTGGTTTTGTTCACGGAAATTTTGCGTGTCACTGCGCGGTGTGCTAGAACCACCACGAGCATCAACTCTAAAAGATCTAGGTGTGACACCGGAGCCCAAACCCACAACTCGCCCATGTCCTTGAGACCCGAATGCGCACTTAGCCAACTGCAATTCATTTCTATTCGGGTCTTCTTCTATAGCAGTTCGCAAGGCAGTCTACAAACACAAATTACATTTGATTACATACATAAAATAAATAAAAGAAATAAAACTAATAAACACTACTTACCACTTTTTCTTGAATAATAGGGGGAACCTCCGGATTTGGATCTTGCAGAGTTGGTTTCTTTGTATGAGTGTGCAGAAATAATTCCGCAAAATTAGGCGACGTACCAGTAGTCTTCTCCTGTACAAATTTCTTAATTAATAAAAACGTAATAACATTATAAACTTTGTTATTCAATGATAAAACGAACCATTTGCTTCTCCACTTGCGAAAATGAGATGTTGCCCGCATGATTCTTGTACACAACACGCGACCTATTTTGCGCATTCACAGTACTTGTTTTCTGCAAATAAGAAAACATTTGTGTTTAATGAATGATTAATGTGAGAGCTCTTTATAAACACTTTAATTTACCTTGAGTTCCGGAGTGAGAAAACGACGATCAAGTAGATAATGCCAATCACTTATTTCGATCTCGGGAGGGGGATTTGCCCTAATTGCTTGCTCGTTACCTTCACGGGCTTTAATGTACATGGTGTTCCAATGACATCTCCATCTATCCCATAATTTGTTGGCTTGAAATAAACATTGTCTTCGATAGTTGTTGATGTCCTCCCCCACAGCCATGAAAGGATCCTAAATAGTCAACATTAAAACGATTATAGATTGTGATGAATACATAATGGACTTAATAATATAAAAAGTTACCGTGATAGCCATCCATATGTGATCTAGCTGTGTAGAGCTCAGGTCCGACCAACGCAAAGTCCTGTGAGGTAGTGCATTGGAGTGTTGAATGACACTCCCAATATGCCTCGACCAAGCTGTCCTATTCTCGCACATTGGTTTACCATCTACCGGGTGAAAATGAAGAGTCATCTTTTGCCCCGCTTGCAATCTGCCAACTTCTTTATTTTTTTTCTTGCCCCGTCTCCTCCTCGAAATAGATCCTAAAATTAAAAAAAAAAATTATAGGATCATAACAACTCACTTAAGCAAACACAAGTACCTCAATCTTGCTCCTCAGACGGGGGTTGTGTCTCATCATCATCATCATCATCGAGATTAGTGTTTGGTACACTATCAACATTCATCACATCATCAAGGTCCAAATCAATTTCCCCGATAGAGTTAAGTAATTGCAAAGGATCTTCTGAATGCTCCTCGATCCTCTGTACAAGGTCATTTAGCTGGCTGCTTAAACCCTTACCTTGCATTCTTTTAGGTGCCATGATAGCTGCAAATATTGAATGTAATGTTTATAAGAAAAAATTACAAGTTACCCTTCATAAAAAATAATTCAACCTTAATTAGAGTAACGGAGATTTATTGGTGTCACAATTTTCCATTCAAGCCTTGATGCCATATCTGTAGAGTAAAAGACTTGTTGTTCTTGTCTTGCCATTATGAATGGTTCATTTAATTGAGTCTGTAGAATCCTGTTGATATTTATACTAACATAACCATACTTATCAACTTTGATGCCCCGATCTTTGTGATAAACATCAAACCATTTGCATTTGAAGAGAATCACTCGTCTTCCACAAAAGAATATCACTTCTATGATTTCATTGATCACTCCATAGTAGTTAATAGTCTCGGCCCCATTATTACCAACAACCAAAACCCTGCTATTTTGGGTAGTCAAGCTCTCGTCATGTTTTTCAGTGTTAAACGTGTACCAATTTATTTTGCACGAGTTATATTTCTTTGCATACAATGTAGGCCCACGTCCTAAAATCTTAAGATTCGTTGTCCTATCGGATTGATCGGTTAATTGCTCCACCTATTAATTAGAAATTATTGTTAAACTAATTGTCATATACTAAAAAAGGAAATTGTTGAGACGATTACTTACTCTTTCTTGGAAATATCTAACATATTGTTTATCCCGAGCCTCATTGGAAATATTAGGAGGGCATGATTGAACGAAATCGCTGCGCAAATGATAGATTAAATTATTACTTAAATCATCCCTCATAATGAAATTAATGGACTTACTTATAATATTCTTCAGCTTCACGGTAATTTTTTAAAATGTACCAATGAGCACGCTCACGATCACCCGGTTGATATGTGTAGGCTGTGCCATTAGATAAGTCTTCCATAGCGATGAATATGGAGAATGTTGTACTTGTATTTATCGATTCATCTTCTGACTCTTGATCGTCCAAATATCGGGCACACATGCTCATACTCTCATTCAAAAGGTAACTCTCGCTGATTGAACCTTCTGGAAAGTTCCTGTTCCTAAGGTATTTCTTGAGTGTGCTCATATATTGTTCAACTGGATACATCCATCGATACTGAACCGTCCCTCCAAGACAAGCTTCAAAAGCTAAATGAACTGGCAAATGCACCATTATATCAAAAAAAGAAGGTGGAAAGATCTTCTCCAATTTGCAAAGTGTCAAAACAATGTCGTCATGTAATGTTTCCAATTGTCCGCGTTGTAAACTTTTTTGGCAAAGCAACCGAAAGAACCTTGTTAAATTCACCACAGCATCGTACGCATCATCGGGAAGTAGGCCACATGTAGCTAGTGGAAGGAGATATTGTAATAGAATGTGACAATCGTGACTCTTCAATCCTGAAATTTTTTTCTCCTCCATGTTTACACACGCCCCAATATTTGAACAAAAACCGTCGGACATTTTAATATATTTCAAAAACTGGCATAAACGTTTCTTGTGTTCTGAGGACAATGCATAGGGGGGCGGGGGACACCGAAGAACACCATCAACTTCAACCGGATGTAAGGAATGTTTTATGTTCATTATAACCAAATCTTTCCTTGCTTTAATTCCATCCTTGGTCTTTTCTTTGAGATTCATTAAAGTTCCCAACAAACTATCACATATTCTTCTCAATATGCATTACATCCAAATTATGTCTCAACATCAAAGATTTTCAGTAAGGCAATTGAAAGAATATACTGAATTTGTTCCAATTATCACTTTGGGATTCATGAATAACCTTCGTTTTCTTGGGCAGGTACTTTGTCAAACAAATTTCCTTTAGATCTCGTGTCTGCAATTGAATTTTGGAATCCGATAGTAGTACAGGAGGACCTCTATGCTCAATACGCCCGTCAAACGTATCGGTCTCTTTGCGCCATCGATGATTAGACGGGAGGAATCGTTGATGATTCATGTAACACTCCTTCTGTCAATTTGTTAACCTCAAAGACGCAGTGTTCTGATTACAAGACGGACATGCCAATTTCCCCTTTGTACTCCATCCAGACAAATTTGCATATGCCGAGAAATTATTAATAGTCCACATAAGAGCTGCCCGTAAATTAAAATATTGTTTTCTGCTTGTATCGTATGTCTTCACACCGGTATTCCACAATTCCGTCAACTCTTCAATAAGTGGCTCAAGAAATACGTCAATACAATCTCCGGGACTTTTTGGTCCTGGAATGAGCATTGAAAGAAGAAAATTGCTTTTGTCCATACATGTGGTAGGAGAGACGTTGTAAGGGATGAGAATAACTGGTCAAATGTTGTACGATGTTTTTCCGCTAGCAAAATGTTGAAAACTATCACTTGCCAAACCAAGTCGCACATTTTGAGGTTCTGTTGAGAAATTTGGGTACAAGTTATCAAATATCTTCCATGTCAATGAATTAGCAGGATGCCTCAACACATCATCTTCGGGATTGTTATCTTTATGCCAAGTCATGCGTGGAGCAGTTTTAGAACACATGTATAATCTTTGCAACCTCGGTTTTAATGAAAAATAGCGCAGCGACTTATTGGGTATATACTTACCATTCACCTTCGTTCGAATTGCACCATTAGATTTATTGATATTCCACCTAGAAAGCCCACAAACTTTACATTGCTGCAAATCCTTATCCTCTTTACGAAAAAGCATGCAATCATTCTTACACGCGTCAATTGTTTCATACGATAGGCCCATGTCTTTAATGAATTTCTTGCACTCATAATACGAATTCGGTAGTTGATTATGAATTGACAGTATTTCCTCCTTCAATAAACTCAACAATAAATCAAATGACGTGTTTGTCCACTGACCTACATTCTTTATGTGAAGAAGTTTAAGAAGAGTTGAGGCTTTGGAAATGCGAGAACCTTCATACAAAGGTAGTTTCGAATCGTCAAACAATTTGTAAAACGTATTAGAATCATCAACGAAAGGCTCATTTTCATTCGAATGTTCATTCTCATTGTTGACATTAGGGTACAAATCAACAATAATATCCTCCATTAGATGATCCTCAGCAATAATATCTTCCATTAGATGATCCTCACAAACTTCAACAGGTTCGTCTTCCATGATATTAGTCTCGTTATTTGGTGGTTCATTGATCGGTTCGTCTTCAATTTCATCATCTGATTCATCTTCCTCCACATTCTCGGTAACAACATTTATAATTTGACGTTCAATTGATCTCTTTTCACCGTGAAAATACCAAAAACCATAATTTTGTCTTATTCCGTATACAATCAGATGGGATCTAACCACACTCTTATTCTCATATACTCGATTTGCACACCTTACACAAGGACATGCAATCGATGATCTATCCGTACACTTTTCAGCAAATTCTATGAATTTGTCAACCCCCTCACTATATTTAGGATCAGTACGAAGTATAGTCATCCATGTTTTGTTTGGGATTTCCATCTAACCTAACATACAAATTAATAATCCAACAACCTAACATCAATAATCAAACATACAAATCATTTATTAATCTACTAATCCAAAAATGCAATAACCTAATAAACCAACAATCCATCAATAATCTAACATACAAATAATCTAACTTAATCTACCAATCCAATAATCTAACATCAAATAATCTAACTTAGCATTCAATATTATCTAACCTAACATACAAATTATGCACTAACCTAACATCAATAATCTACTAATCTAACAATGTTATAATCCAATAATATACTAATCTAACAATCAAACAATGATTGTAAATAAGAACTAACCTGAATCTGAAAGGGCAAACTTCAATCAGCGAGAGGAAATACAAGGGCAAATTCGATAAAAATTGAATATTCTGCAAAATAGAATGAAAAAGAGTATTGAGAAATAATGCACCAAAATTGCATATTTAAGTATAACATTTATGTGCACCTTCCTAGTTTAACTATTTAAATCTATATGCTCAATTCTAGCATGATTTCTTAGCTTAAACATATCAAATAAGATAATAAACAAACTATTACATCAAAATCACAATTCATTGGATTGAACTCAAAGCCTATTAAGAAGTGTTTCAAAATGAACCTATATATCAAAATCAGAATATAATCCAAATGCTAGACAGACAGTTGAGGAATATAAAAAACTGAATAAATAACATACCAGGATCAACTATGTTTAGGCAAGAATATCCCACACTACTTCCCACATGTTGTTCCTAGGTCAACATTGTCTGTCCACACCAAAACATGTCTAAAGTAACACATATATGTATGAATGTACACAAGTATAAATTAAGAACAAAATGTTTGATGTTTAATCATAAGAATTAGAGAAAGAAATTAAATTTCATATATATCCGTCAATGCTACTTTACAGATATGAAACAGCAATAGGGAATTCGATTGTTTGCCTCAATGCACAAAAGAAAGGTCATAAGATTAGGAATACCTTATGATTCATTCAAAACGGTTAACTTCCAACAACAGACAACAAACCTGATTCGAAACAAATATTCAGAAGACATATATATGCAATTAAAAAGTTATACAATAAATCATGGAAAAGCGGTTGTAATCCAATATTATACAGAAGAAAAGTTAATATTGATTCGAAAGTTAATATCCGCCGGTAAAAAAGTTATACAGAAGACTAGTTTAACTATATATAGTGATTCGAAATGCAGCATGTAATCCAATAACTAATCATTAGTGATTCGAACTAACCTGATTGATCGGAATGCAGCGGCGCGCGATGGTGATCGGACATGAAAGATGATCGGCGGAACAGAGAAGAGGGAAGAAGAAGAGAAGAGAATAGAGAAGGGAAGAACTTACCTGATTGGGGCGGTTGATCGGCGGAATCAGAAAATGGGCGGAAGAAGAAGATCGGCGGAAGAAGAAGATGATAACCGGCAGCGACTTCAGACGGAAGAAGAAAAGAAACGGGCGCGGAAGAAAACGGAAGAAGAAAAGAATAGAAAAGAAAAAAAGGAAGAAGGAGGCGCGGTTTATTAATGAGTATCTGTAACAGTTATATATAAAACCGTTACAGATACTAATAGAGAATTTGGAAAGACAGATACTTTATCTGTAACGGTTATAGAGAACACCGTTACTAATAGATTGTCTGTAACGGTTTTCATCAAAAACCGTTACAGATATCCCTCACTAAAATCTTTACCTGAAGCCTTATCTGTAACGACTTTCTCAATAACCGTTACAGATACTAAGAGAGAAATGGAAAAGACGGCTCGCTTTCTATAACGGTTTTCTTTATAACTGTTACAGATATAGTATCTGTAATGGTTTCCATCAAAAACCGTTACAGATATCCCTCACTAAAACCTTAACTGAAGCCTTATTTGTAACGACTTTCTCTATAATCGTTACAGATAATAGAAGAGATGTTGAAAAGACGGCTCGCTTTCTGTAACGGTTTCCTTTATAGCCGTTATAGATATTATATCTGTAACAGTTTTGGAACAAAACCATTACAGATATCTCTCCTTAGCTGTAACGGTTTATATAACCATTACTGATATACTGATAATTGTAACGACTTAATTTAACTGTTACTGATAAAAATTATTAGTAAGGGCGTTTGAACGCCGTTACTAGGAGTCGTTACAAAAGACCTATTTTCTACTAGTGGTGAGTCTAACTCCTTCAGACAAGTCTGAGGTAGAACCGGAATTAGACGTGCAGTCTAACTCAGTGGAGTTAGACGTGCCAGTCTAATGATTACTGAATAATTAGATGTGTGGTCTAATTAATGAAAGTTAGACGTGAGTCTAACTCCTTCAGACAAGTCTGAGGTAGAACCGGAATTAGACGTGTAGTCTAACTTAGTGGAGTTAGACGTGCTAGTCTAATGGTTATTGAATAATTAGACGTGTGGTCTAATTAATGAAAGTTAGACGTGAGTCTAACTCCTTCAGACAAGTCTGAGGTAGAACCGGAATTAGACGTGTAGTCTAGCTCAGTGAAGTTAGACGTACCAGTCTAATGGTAATTGTAATTAGACGTGAGTCTAATTCTGTTAGACCAGGCCGTCAAATAGACGTGTTTCTATTAGAAGGAGATGACTTATTTCATTAGACTTATTTTCACAATCCGTCTAACTGAAATACGTCTAATGCTCAGTTTAAGCAGTACGCTTGAATCTAGCATTTCTCCTACCCACGTGCTATAGTTGTAACCTACTTTTGCTCCATTTTCTAGTGAAGATTAGTACAACAGCTATATGCATCCAATAAAGGAATGCCATATAAGAGAATTTTCCTCACATTACCCATTTTGCAGGTACATCCCTGATGGAATATTCGGCGCACTACCAGTTCTATACGGCCACGATCCTTGTGCTTAGACCCTGCTGTGTACAATGGAGGCTTTCCAATGGAAGAGTGCCACGTATCATTCTTGAAGATTCGACCGTTAGATCCTACTCTGTATTTAACAAATCTCAAGGACAACGGACAATCTGCCTTAACAAGTCTCACGAACAAGCAATCTGATTACAAAGAGAAACTACTCAATCATCTTGCTTACTGAACTTATTTTGTGAAGCTTCTTTCTTATTGTACTGTGTGTGAATTGAGAGAGAAAGCTAGAATCAAAACACCTTTAGCTGAGTGATAGTCTTCATCTTGTAATTGAATAGAAAGTGTTCTGTTCAATTGTGAGCTAAGTGTGTGTGTAAACTGTATTTGATTCTAATCATCTTATAGTGAATCCTTCCGGTGGTTGGAAGAAGGGGTGACGTAGGAGAGTTTGCTCCGAACATCCATAAAGAAACTGTTGTGTTCTTCTTTTCTGTCATCTTTTCATATTTCATCTTGTGCTTCAAACCCAAGTAAACAATTCCGCCTTGAATCCGTTTCAAGTGTTTACACAAGTTTGCGTATAATAGAAAGCGAAGTAAATCCCTAACAGGATTTCTTTCAAACAATTTTCATAAGCCTTCATCATTAGCCAGACCCCCGTCTCTATCGATAAAGCCGATCCTATCAATTGGTATCAGAGCCCTGTTTCTATTCTCAAGCCATTCCTAAAATATGTCGAACATACCCAAAGATGCCAGTGCTACAGCCATTCCAATCTTTTCTCGTGAAAACTACATTGTTTGGAAGAAAAGAGTTCGTGCTCATCTCTCTTCTCTTCATGATGATATGTGGAGCGTTGTCATAGAAGGTCTTATCAAGATTGATAAGGAAAAGGCTGACTGGACCGCTGATGAAAAGAGGTAGAATAACCTCAACAACATGGCTCTTAATGTTCTATACAGGTCCCTCGATGACAGTATATTCAACTACATCATCGAATGTGACACTGCCAAAGAGGTCTGTGACAGACTTACTCAACTGTGTGAGGGCAACGAGAAAACCAAAGAAAACAAGATCATGGTTGCTACTCAACAGTTCGACAGCTTCAAAATACATCCTGGTGAAACAATGAATGATTTCGACACCAGATTCAGCAAGATCGTCTCCTCTTTGTCCATCCTAGGCAAGACCTATAGCAGCCGGGAGCTTGCTATCAAGGTTATGCGTGCTCTTCCAAGAGAATGGGACATAAAGACTATGGCGATGAGAGAATCCAAAGATCTTAACAAGATCTCTCTCTTTGATCTCTTTGCTGACCTGAAAGCCTATGAGTTCGAGCTGAACTGTAGGATGGAAGAAGATCAACCCTCGTCCGTTATTATTGCCAAGGCGCTGGTGACCGTAGAAGAGCCACCAACCGCTCCGGACGTGAAGATGGCAGCTCAGCAGCTGAGCAGCGATGCCATGTCTCTCTTTGTGAAGAAGTTTGGCGACTTCATGAAGAAGAGCAACTCTAACTCAAACTCTTCAAATTCTAATGATAATAGAAAATCTAAAGCTAATGTTACTTGTTTTAACTGTGGTAATAAAGGTCATTATGCATCGGAATGCCGGAAGCCAAAGCGTGAAGATGCCAAGGATGATGGAAAAGAGCTGAAGGCTCTTATGGCTGGTGACGAAAAGAACAGAGGAAGCAGCAGTGGTTCGTACTTCTCATCCAGTGAAAGTGATGAAGAAGACGTGGCGTGCTTCATGGCCAGAGAAGATGAGGAAGGAACTCAGGAGACTGAGATATTTGATCTCTCTTCCGAAAGGTTTTAAAGGGAACAACTGGTAGTTGCACTAGATGACATGGTCATCGAGTACAGAAAGCTAGCAGAATCTCTAAATGAAACTAAATCTTCATCAGATTTAAATAAACCAAATTTGTCTAATGGGGAAGAGTCAAATGATTTTGTAAAGAAGATTGAAGAGATCTCATCTGAGAATGAGATGCTCAAGGAACAGATTCAAACTCTTTCATCTGAAAACAAAAGGCTTAACTATGTTGTCTGTGCATGGACAAGGTCTGGAGATGCTGTCAAATATCAGATTAGCATGTTGAAACCTGCTAGATCTAGATCCGAATTGGGATTTGATAGCAATGACCCTAATCTGTCCTGCAAAAAGTCAAAACCAAATGACAAGTTTAAGCCTATAAACTTTGTCAAAGAGAGTATGACTGACAATGAATCTGATCCTATTCATGAAGAAGTTTCTTTCAAAAATAAAATAGTTTATGTCCCACCGACTGTTAGCTGGCTTAAGAATAAGCTAGAAAAAGCTAATGAGTCTGGTAATTTAAAACCTGACTCTAAGTCAAGGAGTTTTAAGAGAAAATCTTCTTCAAAAGTTAAAGGATTAGTGGCTAGCAGGAAGTCATCTGCTAAGTCAAAATCTTATGCATTAATTACAACACAAAATGAGAAATCCATTAGAATAACTCAAATATGGATTCCTAAGGGACTAATTGATCGAGGACCCAATTAAGTATGGGTACCAAAATGTGTAAATAGTTTATTTTGTAGGTGATGCAGGAGGATAGCAGGAAAGAAGCTAGAAGAGTACTCCTCTGAGTACACAGTTTGGAAGATCAACAATGGCATTTGCCATTCTGGAAGAATAAATGTTTCTATTTGTTAAAAATATTTTTGGTCTTTGGACCACAAAAATTGTTTATTAAATTTCAAATGTCCATATTCATAATGAGAAGAAAAATTACTTTGGAAGTAAAGATACTCTCTAGACGAATATCCTTAATCGGTCTAACTAGACAAGGGTGTTTAAAAGAAACAGTATGTACTTAGACATATTTTTACTCATAATCTATACATCTAAGTCTATATGTTGAGGTGTAATACCTACGCGATTAGACGGACACGTCTAATAGACGTTAAACGTTTTACGTCATGAGCAAAAGGATGCTCACGTCTAATCAAACACACGTCTAATACGTGGTGTTATGCGGAATTAGACGTACACGTCTAATAAACATTAGACGGATTTTTTATAAACACGGAATTAGACGTATGCGTCTAATACACTCATTCGTCTAATAGACGCGGTATTAAATTGGATTTGTGAAGTAAGAAAAACGTCTAACTACGTGCCGATTAGACTGATCAAGGACAGCTGTCGCACGCTGAGAGCTATCTGCTTTTCCCGCTCAAAATATCAAACAGTCATCTCTTAATAACAAGAAGACACGTGAATATCAAGTTAGAGAAAATGACTGATATACCCTCATTTTTTAATGATGACTTCTTGAAAAAGGACGTCAAACATTTATTAATAGGCCATACCCCTAGAATAAACGGTTATTCTGTATTTCCCTCTTTCATCTATATAAGGACATTTCTGCATGAATTTGAAAGCTTCCAATCTCTCGAAATCTCTAAGAACCCTAGCTTTCTTGCATTTTTCTCACTAAAACTCTCTGAAATCTCGTGTCGATTCATATTCTCTCAAAATGGTGAAGAAAATCACTCTCGGTCACTGTACTTTGCAGGTGGACTTTCCATCGGTGTATACGTTTGATCAACCGGAAGTGGTAAAGATGTTTCAAACCCTAGAATATTCTGGGTTAAGGAAGTATTTGGACGGACCGTTCATCTTCTACAAAGACGAAGTTTGCGAGTTCTTCAAAACGGCAGTTATGGCAGATGATTCCATCGTAGCAACCGTCAACGGAACGAAGATTTCTTTCGACGAAGCAGTCTATGCGGAGTTCTTTGAACTTCCAACGGAGGGTCATCTTTTCGACTTTGTTCTCTCTTCAGAAATCATGGAGGAGATGAAGACAACTTTCTCTGCAGACGGTTCGAAGATCCATGTGAATGGATTCAAGAAGGTATTCAAACCACACGTCATTCTTCTGAACGACGTGGTGGCGAAGGCTCTTCAAGGGAAGGTTGGTTCCTTCCATCTCTATAGTCAAGACCGTTTTGACTATATGTGTGCCATTTCGAAAGGGATCCAGGTAAACTGGGCTCATACCCTCTTTCAGAACTTATGCTATTCTATCAGCCAGACGAACAAGGAGAGTATAACGTATGCGGCTCAACTGAGTCATTTATTGAAGCATTTGGGGGTTCCTGTTGGTGAACCGGCGCAAATCAACTCTCCAAGAGTATTTACTGCTCTTACAGTGGCTAGTACTCTGTTAGGATCTAGATCGCGGCTGGGGAACCGGGGTCTGACCAGTTAGCGCCTTCACTCAACGATTGGTGTTTAATCGGTTAAAGATTAACACTGGGGTTTCAATACTACACAAATTGTCACAAACCCTTGAACCGAGTTCAAGTGCGGAAGTGGTTTGTTTCAGGATGAAGCAGCACACACACAGGATAGACAGAACCAGATTTGGATAAGGTTGATTTGGAGTTGGGTGGGTCGGTTTTGGGACTCAGTAAGTCGGTTTAAGTAGAGTCGGTTAGAATGTAAAACCAGCAGAAAGTAAATAAAAAGACAGGTTTTTATGGATGTTCGGAGATAAACTCCTACGTCACCCCTTCTTCTCGAAACCGCGAGAAGGATATTCAATAAGGAATACACAAACACAATCCGATCGAGACTTATTTTCTGCTCGATAAACAATCGTACAATTCTTACCAAAATTGTAATCTCACTTCAAATAAACACTTGAGCTCTAAATCTTGTAGAGAGATAAAGTTGCAATAATTCTTAGAGCTTGTAGTTGGTAGAACTGGTAACCGTATTTACTTCTCTTCAGCTCCTTCTTTTATAGGTGAAATGTGCCAACGGTCACATTTCATCTCCTTGAATCGGATTGCTTGAGTAGAGGTTCAGTGATTCAGACTGGCGGTCTAGGCTTCCAGTGTATAGGTCAAACCGGCTAGGTTTGTCTTTTACTGAATATGGCAACTGTCGGTTGGACAGTTGCCTGCACCTGGAGGATTGCGCCTCTAATTTATCCCGGAGTGGAAAGATCTTGTCGGACGATCTTCTGCAGCCTGCAGATTGTCCTCAGACTTGTATGAATATGGCAATACTAACGTCTGTCCCTTTGGTATCATCCTCAACAGATACTCAAAGTATCGATTTGCACCGGTCGGTTGTTTAGGTTAACCGGATGACTTCTGGTTTTTCATAACTTCAGGTTGACCGAATGTCCAACGATTTTGGCCTTCTGATTTGACCGGTCTTGTCTTCTTGATCGGTTAGGTTCTTGACCGGTTGTATTGCTTGACCGGTTGAATTACTTAACCGGTTGAATTCTTTAACCGTTCCTGCACAGGAAGTTTGTTTTTATTAAATTCTATTTAACCGATCTAATTTTATCTAACAATTTCTCCCTTTTTGATTATTTTACTTAAAATATTCAAAACCATGTAAGGATTGAAATGTAAGCCGGTTGTTTTAAAATTTTATTTGGCCGGATTTTTGGAAAATGACTTAGCAAAAATTTTCGAAAAATTTCGAGAAACAATTTATATTTTATCTTATCAATTTCTCCCTTTTTTATTATTTTACTTAAAATATTCAAAACCATGTAAGGATTGAAATGTAGGCCGGTTTCCAAAAGAATACTTGATATATATATATATAACTATACTAAGGTAGACATAGGTAATATAAGTAAAGAAAGCCCCTATTTCTTCTTCTTGGGCGGCAAGTATTTTTCCAGCATTTCATCAGTTGTCTTTCTCTTGACTGCCGAAACAGGCCTGGAGGAGGATCCTTGACCGCCTGAAGTACCGGTGAAAGGGGAAGCCAGTGGAGCAAACGCTCTGATTGGAATTACGTTAAGACCTCGCGGTCTTTTGTTTAGCGGTATGGATTCTTCCTCGAGATCTTCATCTTCTTGCGAAACTGGGTTGCTTGGAGGATCGACAACCGCTTCAGTGACGGTGTCCAACAACTTTGAAATTGCCGCCCTCTTGGTAGAAGCCTTTCTTTTTCTTGTAACCGGTCCGGATGGGGAAGCAGCCGCTTTGGACTTCTTGTGAGCCTCGACGAACTCATTGTATGCTGACTGTTGGCCGATTAGTCGAGCCGCATCTTCATTTTGCTGAACCGCTATGGCCGGTGCAATGTTTTCTAATGTTTGCATATGTCCGGCCAGGTTCGCATCTGCCTCCGCTGTTTCCTTTTGAAGCCGGGTTTGCTCGTCCAGGGCATCTTGAATCTTCAGGGCCGCAAGCTCATTTGCCTCCTCAAGTGCTTTGTCGGCTGCCAGTTTTTCCGCTATCATGTCCGCCAGCTGCTCGGTGACCGCCTTTAGATCGGCCTCGGTCTTGGCATGCTTCTCTTCAAGCATTGCCACTCTCTCAAGTGTAGAACCGGACTGGACACCGGATTGAGCTAGATCCCATCAATCTTTATCATCCTTTGATCGGTTGTTAATTGGTTTAGTTCTGCCATACCGACCTTTTGGCTGGTAAGAGCGAGGTCGGCTTCCGACTTCTTAGTTACGGCCTCCAATGCCTTAGTTCTGTCAGTTGTGTCACTATAGAAAAAGGTCGATCATGCCGTATTTGTCCTCAACGGACGTGATCTGTCCGACCGCGGTTTGTAGCTCTTTATTTGTAGACTCAATCATCTCGATGAATTTAGTCGCAGTTTCTTTTATCTTCTTTTTCCATGGCAGAATGGCGGCATTGACAAATTCCTCGATTAGATCCTTTACTCTGTCTTCTGTTACAGCCAGTACCGAATCCTCGGTTTGAAGAGAGACGTGCTGATCGGTGGGCGGTGTACCCGTTCTGAGGTCGGTGTCATTGATTATGGGTTCCTGTTCAGGGAAGACATGCTCGGTTTCAACCGAATTCGGACCGCCATCATCCTCAGGTGGAGATCTAGAGAAGTGTGACGCCTCCTGGTGCTCGGGTTCGGCTTCCAACCGTGCCAGCTCCTAGGTCAGTTCATGTTCTTTGACCGCTAGCATGTCCAACACCAAGAGCTCAAATTGAGAGTCCGCTATCCCTGGGATATGCTTTCCTTGAAGACTTTGGTTGTGTTCGGTGAGCCACAGTAACCGGATATGCGGTTCGACCATCCTACTTCGTCGAAGAGCGTTCAAGACGCTCTGAGCCTTTGTGAGGTTGATGACTTCCGCTTCCATCTCAACTAGCTTTTCAAATTTCCGGTCAGCAGGATGTTCCGGTAGCATGTTTTTGTAGAAAATTTTCTGCCGGTTTAGGGCCCATTGAAAGTAGACGTCGCTTTCCGCGTGAGCCTGCTCGTGAATTTCTTCAATGATTTGGTTGATGAGATCCTCGCCCATTTGTCGGATGTGTTCATCCGCGGTTTCACTTTCTTCCTGTTGTCTGCCCGAACTGGCATCAACACTATCATTTCTGGCCGATTGTGCTTCGACCATCGGTTCTTTCCCTTTGCCAGTCCGATCCTCTCCGGTGTGGTGTGAAGCGGTTCGGCCAGAGCTGGATGCCGAATTTTCTGTGTTAAGAGTGTCGGACTGCGGATTAGCCGATCCGGTCGGTTGCTTATCCGCCTTGCTTCCGGATTTTTCTTTAGCCGGAGCCTTCTTCTTTTTAGCTGTTGTCTTTCTTCGGCCGCTTATATTGCCGGAGACCTTTGTTTTTTCCTGCTTCTCCTCCGGTCTGATAAATTGATGCGATTTTACGATTTTGTTGGGGGCGAGGAAAACACATGGGCCGATGTCAGCGTTAAAATGACGCATCAGTTTGCCGAGTGGGACGGCGTATCCCCATGACCGTTTGGATGTTGGATTCACCATCTCACATAAGTTGGAGAAGATTACCTTCGCCCAGTTAATTTTAGTGTCGTTGACTAAACCGGCAATCATATCAATCTTCATTCGGGTGAGGCTATCATAGTTGCCTCCCCGTGCTTGAACCGACTTAGTTAAGATTTCACATAGTGGTCTGAGTTCCGGCTTGAGTGAGGTCTTCTTACCGGATATTGCTATTGGCACCTCAGTATCCGAAACATCCTGGCAAACCGCTTGGAATGCAACCTCATCTATAAACACTAAGAAGTCGTTCCCCTCGGTTGGCAGATGGAGGACCTCAGCAACCGACTCCATGGTAAGCTTGAACGGTTTACCGCCTACTGTTGCGGCTATCGTCCCTTCGCTGAGAACGGCGGTTTGAAAGAACTCGGTAACTGCCTCTTGATATAAGACGAACGGTCCGTTCAAGAAATGTTCAAGACCAGACTCAGAGATTTGGGTTAACACCCGTTTAGCTTCCGCCGATCCATTTGCTCGAACTTCATCGAAGTCGACCTGGACGATGTGAGTGAAGAGTACAGATTCACGACCCATTGTAGGTTGAAGAAAACGAGAGATCGAAGGATTGAGAGATTTGAAAGCTAGAGAGAGAAAGCGGTTTCGCGTGAGAATGAAATAAAATGGCTAAGGACCATATTTATAGTTGCGGGTTGGAATTTCAACCGCCGCGAACTGTCACGTCAGGTTTGGGCGGGAATTTTCCCTCCAAAAGTCTTTGGGCGGCAAACGATGGGCGGGAAGTTTGAGCGGGCTTTTTATGCGGTTATCTAACCGGTGACGAAACGGTTTGTTCTTGTAACCGATTATTAAGCGAAGCGATTATTTAACCGAGATGACTTGGTTTACGATTAACCGGCTGAACTTTTAGACCAATTATTAATTTTGCGATTTGGAGCCGATTTTTGATTTTATCGAATTTTGAACTCATCGGTTTAAATAATTATTTTACTAAAAGGAAAGACATAATGAAAACTGATACCGGATTGGTTTGTAGTACATAGGATAACAGAATTATAAATTATGTAACAGTCATCTTAGAGAGTCTGTCCTCCACCATTTCCTCGTGGAGAACACTTGAGAAGCACACCGGGGTACCCGGTCCAAGATTTGAATGATGTGTCCGAAGGAACCGGCTTATGTGAGGGGCATAGCCGAAACCTTTCTTTGTCTCGACCATTGTCTTCAGGTTATTGAAGATAACCGATGACCAGTTGATGGGGATGTAGCTGATGATGTAGGTCATCATGTCGAAGAGTTTCTTTGAATAGTGTTGATTCGGAGATTGACAGATAATAGATCGGTTGACGATGTCGTGAAGGAGTTGGATGTGACGGGCGAGTCGGGTTTTTAGACCATAGTTCTCAACCGGCACTTGGGTTCCGGAGAACAGTTCTGCATAGTCCACCGCTGCACTCCCCACCCGGGATGGGAAATTGGAGAACCCTTCAGTGGGCAGGCGGAACATTCGGGAAAATTCGCTTTCGCGAAGAACAAGGTGGTGATTTTTCACCATGGAAATAATGACATCACCGGATATGATTGCATTATAGAAGAATTCCATTACCTCTGGAATGAAGACGGGTCCGACTTCTCCGAGAAAGTCACTAAGACCGGTGTCGATGAGGAATTCAAAGAGGGTTCCTTTACTTCAATATCCTCAATCTTGAGGACGGAGTTGAAATCAATGCACAGATAATTTCTTAGTGTGCGGTTCAACATTCTTTCAAATTTTCTCAAGAGAGAGAGTTTAAGAAATTCTGATTTGTTTGGATGTATGCTGAATTGGCAAGAGGGGGTTCCTTATATAGATTTGAGATTGGAGTAGAAATAGGAGCATTTAATGCTGAAATTCAGTTTTGTCTTATTTATGATGGGAATATTTATGTTTCCAAAACTCTTTGGGAAGGAGTTACTTTTGACCGGTTGCGGAGCTCGAGGTGGAGAATCTAGTTAGAAAGTAACTAAGTTTGTGTAATTTCCCATGTATTTGGAAATTGAAAGTTACTTTTCATTAATGAGAGGGAAATACAAGAAACCGAAAGAAACACACGTAGATCATAACGGAGTAGGATGACAATACAACCGGTTCGTATAGCAAAATGACCGGTTTTAGGAAGGAGTGACTTAATTGCTGGAGGAGTTGAGGTGTCGGTTCTTCCTTTTCCATGCCTTCTCGAACCGCTCATAGAATGAGTCGGCAACTTCCTTGGTTATGACCTGGGTCTGATTCAGTCCTTCGCCCGGACAGAGTGGAACCCCGCGTTCCATGAGTATGCAGCTTATTTGGGGGATGAGGACGGTTTGGCGAATGGTGATCATCCAGATCAGGACATCGAATAACACCCTGGACCAGTTGACCGGCGTATATGTTGTGATAGCGATTATCATATTGAAAGTTGTAGCACAGTAGGTATTGGTCACATCCTTACCTAGGAGGCTCCTACAGATGATATCATGGAGAAGTTGGTATTCAACTCTCAGTGATGACCTAGCACCGTGGTCACTAACCGAATGATTAGACCGAGAGAAGCTTAGGGAAATTTCGGCTTTTAGTCCGGCCGGGACGTTCAGATCAGTGATCCCTTGCTTCGGAAGAACGAAGCATCTGGCGAAGTCACTCTCCGAGAAATCAAACACGGTCCCTCCGACCCTAGATTGAAAGAGGCTGTCGAAATGAGGGGTACCCCGGAAAATCCTGGCGTTATAGAAGAATTCCATGACGGTTTCAGGGAAAATGACATATTTGTCATCTAGAAAGGATTTTAGACTGGTGTCTTCAAGCGACTTGATCATTTTGAAGATTTCATAATGCTCTGTACTTTGAGTTTAGTTGAAATCAACTTGGAGAATGTTTGAAAACTGAGACATTTTTGTCTTAGTGAGATGATAAGTTGATACTTGTGAATATTTTGTCTGATGTTTACCTAACTTATATATTAGTGGAGGGATGATAGTATTATCCAGTAGGTGGCAGTTAATGTATTCTATTGACCATAGGATAAAACATATTGCATGAAATAAGCATGTCTACAACCTAGGATGTGAGTCATAGGCCTGGACGGTGAAAGATATCATATCTTCACGTCTTTTAAGGTATGACCATTTTGTTTTGAAAAGGTACTTTTTCATAACAGATACATCTAAACACAGATAATTGTTCCACTTTTGTTCGGAGATCAAATAATCAAGAGTACATTATTTCCAAACCGGTCGGTTTTTCAGTCATTTGTCCTGATGCGGTTAATTAGTGTAAGCACTAGGTAATCGGTCGGTTTACTGTAACTGATAGACAGAGCGGTTCTTTAATAGGTACCTTGGTGAATTCGGATTCCGACAATTTAGAAAGAGCTACCGATGTCTGTTTCTTGATGTGCCATGAAACAAGCCGATCACCTAGGAATTGGCATGTTCCACTGGTACTTTTTCTGTCAACTTTGCAACCTGCATAGTCTGCATCTGAGTAACTTGTGAGGTTGAAAGATGAGTCCTTTGGATACCATAGACCGACTTCAGGGGTTCCCTTTAGGTATTTCAAGATTCGCTTTGCGGCTGTGTAGTGAGACTGTTTTGGATTAGCCTGGAATCTTCCGCACACCCCGACCGCAAATAGTATATCCGGTCTACTTGCTGTCAGGTATAAGAGAGAACCGATGATTCCTCGGTAAGCTGTAAGGTCTACTACTTGACCGTCATCATCCTTGTCCAATTTGACTGATGAGCTCATTGGGGTAGCGGCCGAGGAGCAAGTATCCATCCCAAATTTCTTTAGAAGTTCCTTTGTGTATTTGGGTTGACTTATTGAAGTTCCACCTTCGAGTTGCTTAACCTGAAGGCCTAGGAAGAAGCTTAACTCTCCCATCATACTCATCTCAAATTTGTTAGTCATCAAGGTTGAGAATTTATCACATAACTTAGGATCGGTTGATCCAAAAATGATATCATCCAAATATATTTGAACAAGTAGGATGTGTTCCTTTTTCTCAAATTTAAATAAGGTTTTATCCACCGAACCTAGGGTGAAGTCATGTTTTAACAGAAATGCGGTTAGTGTATCATACCAAGCTCTAGGAGCTTGCTTTAAACAGTACAATGCTTTGTTTAAGCGGTATACATGATTAGGCAGGTCAGCATTTTTAAAACCGGGTGGTTGTTCAATATATACTTCCTCACGTAGGTCACCATTCAAAAATGCACTTTTGACATCAATTTGAAAAACTTTAAAATTTTTGAAAGCAGCAAAGGCCAGAAAAATCCTAATGGCTTCAATTCTAGCTACAGGGAAAATAATTCTTCAAAATCAATGCCTTCTTCCTGTTTGTATCCTTGTGTCACTAATCTGGCTTTGTTCCCCGTGACCAAACCGTCTTCATTGAGTTTATTTCTAAATACCCATCTTGTTCCTATGACCGGTTGATCTTTCGGTCTAGGGACTAGGTACCAGACTTTATTACTCTTAAACGGATTTAGCTCTTCTTGCATTCCCAAGATCTAATCCGGATCTGACAATGCTTCATCCACTCTTTTCGGCTCAATTTGGGATATTAAAGCGGAATTAAAGTATTCCTCCAGAATTTGTCGCCTAGTTCGAACGGGTTCTGAAGGATCACCTATAATAAGATCAGGAAGATGATTTGTATTCCTTTTGAGATTCGGTTCAGGAGTGTCTACCAAATCACCGTTTATTTGATCAAGGATAGACATATCGGTAGGTTGAACAAAAGTGTCAGACCGACCGATTTCCTCAGTTTGAACCGAGGTGTCAGCTTCCTGCCGTGTGACAGCTTGATCCGGCTGGGTTTCATCATCACCCATTTGGTCATGGACAAACCGTTTGAAAACCGGAACCTCATCTTCACTATCAGAATGGATATTGTTGTTTTCCAATCTGTTGTGTAGATCAAAGGATGAAGTAGTGTTTCTTTCAACCGATTCATCGAATACAACATGAAGAGATTCCTCCACGGTTAGAGTTCTAGTATTGTACACTCTACAAGCTTTACTGACTGCTGAGTAACCTAACATGATCCCAATATCGGATTTTGCATCAAAAGCAGATAGGTAAGTTTTTCCATTTATGTGAATGTAACATACAACCGAAAATTTTAAGATACCTAAGGTTAGGAATCTTATCAAAGTATACTTCATACGGTGTTTTGTTGTGAAACTTGTTAATCAGAGACCGGTTCTGTGTGTGACATGCAGTATTGATAGCCTCAGCCCAGAATTTCTGGGCAATACCCGAATAAACTATCATGGACCTTGCGGCTTCCTTGAGAGTTTGGTTTCTTCTCTCGGTCAGGCCGTTTTGTTGAGGAGTTCTGGCACTAGACAACTCGTGTCTAACACCGGATTCATCAAGAAATGCATTTAATGTACTATTTGTAAATTCGGTTCCTCTATCACTCCTAATGCTATTTATGCGTGTTGATGTTTCATTTTGTAAACGTTTAAGCAATGTAATTAAATTCGATGCGGTTTCACGTTTGGATGCCAAAAATATTACCCATGTATACCTAGAATAATCATCAACAACTACCATAGTGTAAAGCATACCACCTAGGCTGACGACCCTAATCGGTCCAAATAGATCCATGTTAAAGAGATCTAAGCATCGGTTAGACTGAATGTGTCATTTACTCTTAAAGGTTGACTTAGTTTGTTTATCCATTTGACATGCTGAACAAACCTTATCCTTATTGAATACTATATTAGGAATTCCTTCAACCAGCTTTTTACCGCGGATATAGTTTAAGGTTTTCAGGTTTAAGTGGTTTAACCTTTTATGCCACAGCCAGGTTTGATCGGTTTTAGCCACCATGCAAACAGGGTGTTCTACTTTATTTTTCCAATTTACCTTGTATATATTTCCTAACCTATTTCCGGTTAGCAGTATGATACCTTGAGAATTTTTAACTAAGCATGCATGTTTAAGGAATTCTACAGTGTATCTAGCATCACACATTTGGCTAATGCTTAACAGGTTAAAATGCAGATTTTCTACTAAGAGTACATTATCAATTGTTAAATTACCATGGACAATCTTACTATTGCCCACAGTTCTACCTTTTGAGTTATCACCGAAGGTAATCATTGCACCGGTTTCTATTCTGATGTCGGTTAGAAGATTGTTGTTTCCAGTCATGTGTCTAGAGCAACCGCTATCTAGGTACCACTCGGAGTTTCCTAACCGTTTCTTCATATCCTACAAAATATACATATTTACAACTATTTGGTACCCACATTTACTTGGGTCCACAAGTGATTAGTCTCTTAGGTATCCAGACTTTGATAAGTCGGACAACTTTCCCGGTTATGGTTCTAACTAGTTTTCCTGTACTCGGTTTAAGATCTTTTTGTTTTCCTAAGAGTGCCTTATTCGGAGATGGTCTTTGGTTTAGCCTATGTGGTTCGGCTTTCTTACCTTTGGGTCGGTTGGCTATCATTTTCTCAAGGTGAAGCCATTTTTCGGAGTCACTAGGACTTACATAGATTAGTTCGTCTTCCAGATATGAGGCACTTTGTTCCTCATCGTCGGTTAAAGAGCTCTTGACAAATTTTACAAAGGGAATGTTGCCTTTTGTAAGCTTCATTTTGTCCGAGTGGTTCCGGTTGACGGATTTGTTGTCTTTGTACCCAAGACCAAATTTGCATTTAGGATGTCTTTTGTACTTCGACATCTGGTTCACCATGTCACTGGATCTTTTCCATGCGGCTATTCGATACTGGGTTCGGGCATCATCCTCTTCGGTCAATTCTTGAACTGACTCCTTCAGCTGTTTGATCTTAGAGGATATTTCAGGTGATATCTCGGTTTCCAGGATTTTATCAGGTTGGATGGTTTTTGGTTCGGTCATGGTTGGTGCTATGGGGTCGGTTCCAAAGTTGAGTTGGGTTGGTATTAATGTTAATAGGTTCTTATACTATGCTACCATATCATTCAGTGCATTGAATAACTCATCTTTAGTAAATTCTTCACAGGTAGAGTCAAATACATGTTCCTCATTTGCCATGAGGCATGTGAATTCATCATCACTGTCACTGTGAGCCCATAAGCTTCCTCCGTCATCGGCTATCAATGCTTTCTGAACTTCACTTCCTTCACCGGTTTGTTGATAGTTATTTCGGTGATTCTGATCGTCCGGTTTCCGGTCATCCCGTCTTGGTTTTCTGCATTCCCACCTGAAATGTCCATTACAATTGCAGTTATAACATCTAATATTATATTTATCACCGTAGTTATAGTTGTTGCTGTTTGTCGGTTGGCTTCTCTTCATGAATCTGCCAAATTTCTGTGCAAGCATTGCCATGGCATCCTCAGTGAACTGTTCAGCGATTCTGATTGGTGCAGGAGCAACCGGTTCTATGGATGTGACCAATGCTTTGGTTGAGGTTGAGGCTGAGACTTCATCTTCAGTCCTAGATCTCATTTCAAACTCATATGCCTTAAGATCTTCGAACACATCGTGTAGCTTCATCTTGCTTAGACAGTTTGATTCCCTCATCACCATTGTCTTTATGTCCCATGCACTTGGAAGGGATCTTAGCACTTTCATGATGATTTCCTTGTTGTCATACTTCTTTCCAAGAGTTGATAGCTCGTCTATCACATCTGTGAACCGGTCACTGTATTCTCTCATTGTTTCTCCCGGTTTCATCTTGATATTTTCAAACTTCTGGGTAGCTACCATTATCTTGTTTTCCTTGGTTCTTTCATTTCCCTCATGAATTTGAATCATCGCTTCCCATGTTTCCTTTGCGGTTTTGGAATCTTTGACCTTACAGAACATATTCCTGTCCAAACCGTTAGTGATGCGGTTTCTGGCATGATTGTCCAGATTGTTTCTTCTCCTATCATCAGCTGTCCAATCCTTTGTCTTTATCAAATCTTTACCAGTCCTTTAGTCAGAATGAACTGCATCTCATCATCCATAGTGATTAAATGCAGGTGCATGCGTGCCTTCCAGTTGGTAAAGTCGTCACCTTCTAGCATTGGGGGTCGATCAAAAGACATGTTTGCTTGAGTATTAAAACTAACTGCTCTGATACCAATTTTTAGGATCTAGATCGCGGTTGGGGAACCGGGGTCTGACCGGTTAGCGCCTTCACTCAACGGTTGGTGTTTAATCTAGTTAAAGATTAACATCGGAGTTTCAATACTACACAAACTGTCCCAAACCCTTGAACCGAGTTCAAGTGCGGAAGTGGTTTGTTTCAGGTTGAAGCAGCACACACACAGGATAGACAGAACCAGATTTGGATAAGGTTGATTTGGAGTTGGGTGGATCTGTTTTGGGACTCAGTAAGTAGGTTTAAGTAGAGTCGGTTAGAATGTAAAACCGCAAAAGTAAATAACAAGACAGGTTTTTATGGATGTTCGGAGATAAACTCCTACGTCACCCCTTCTTTTCGAAACCGCGAGAAGGATATTCACTAAGGAATACACAAACACAATCCGATCGAGACTTATTTTCTGCTCGATAAACACTCGTACAATTCTCACCGAAATTGTAATCTCACTTCAAATAAACACTTGAGCTCTAAATCTTGTAGAGAGATAAATTTGCAATAATTCTTAGAGCTTGTAGTTGGTATAACTGGTAACCGTATTTACTTCTCTTCAGCTCCTTCTTTTATAGGTGAAATGTGCCAATGGTCACATTTCATCTCCTTGAATCTGATTGGTTGAGCAGAGGTTCAGTGATTCAGACCTGGCGGTCTAGGCTTCCAGTGTATAGGTCAAACCGGCTAGGTTTGTCTTTTACTGAATATGGCAATTGTCGGTTGGACAGTTGCCTGCACCTGGAGGATTGCGCCTCTGATTTATCCTGGAGTGGAAAGATCTTGTCGGACGATCTTCTGCAGCCTCCAGATTGTCCTCAGACTTGTATGAATATGGCAATACTAAGGTCTGTCCTTTTGGTATCATCCTCAACAGATACTCAAAGTATCTATTTGCACCGGTCGGTTGTTTAGGTTAACCGGATGACTTCCGGTTTTTCATAACTTCAGGTTGACCGAATGTCCAACGAATTTGGCCTTCTAATGTGACCGGTCTTGTCTTCTTGATCGGTTAGGTTCTTGGCCGGTTGTATTGCTTGACCGGTTGAATTACTTAACCAGTTGAATTCTTTAACCGTTCCTGCACAGGAAGTTTGTTTTTGTTAAGTTCTATTTAACCGATCTAATTTTATCTAACATACTCTAACGAGGTTGAAAAACGACCTTGAGTCTGTATCTGGTGCTTCCAGCTTCCAGACTGGTGGAAAGCCTTCCACTCAATCAAAGCCCCCTGCTTCTGTTCTGTCAACAGGGGCAAAGAGAACCAAAACAGTGAACGAATCGGATGTCAATTCCTCCAGTATGAAAAGTCCAAATCAGAAGGACTCTGAATCTGTTGATTCAAGGTTGAAGCAAGGTCCATGCGTACTTGCTGCAACCCCAATGTCATCCTTATCTACTCCCTCAACCTATTTGAGGAAACCTTCGAGGTCCTGTGCCTCAAAGGAGAAGAAGACAAAGGCGCCCCGCGCGTCTAAATCTGCTAAGGTAAAGTCTTCCAAATCTTTGGCTGCTGTGCCAAAATTTAATGTTCCCGAAGTGGAACAAACTGAGTCTATATTCTCTTCTTTGAGAGAATCTGCTGAAGGGCCTGTTGTTGAGTCAGCCGGTCCAAATGATGAAACTGTTGACAGGACTGAGTCTCCTATTATTCAATCTGATCGTGTAGCCGCCGGTGCTATAGAGTCATCACAACCAGAACAAGGTGATGTTCTTACTCTTATAGCTGGTGAACCCAATATTCCTGCTCCTAAAGATTCCTTAATGGTCGGGAAAGTTGTTTGTAGGGAGCTTCCTGCTGAGCTCTGTATGAAACCGCAATCTGCTTTCGAACTATTGTGCTCCAGAAAAGGGACACGTGGAATTGTGATTGGTGAACCAAGACCCGATCCAAAACCCGTAGAGGTTGTTGGAAAAGGAAAATCCATTGCAATTCAAGCTCCTAAGAAGGAATCTGAGGCAACAGGTATCGTTGACCTTATTTTGGATCAAGTTAAAGTTCTTGCTGCTGAGAAATTGGAAATTTATGAGTCATGGTCCATGGAGAGGCTGTCCTCCAAGTACAACGACTCTCTCTCAAACGCTGCCATAGTAAAAGAATGGAAGAAGAGGGTGGCAAACGAGAAGAAAGTCTTGAAATGGGCAAGAACTTCAGATGTTGGTGAAGCTCTGAAGAAAAGAGAACTGGTGGAAGCTTGCATTCTTGGAAAAGCTCTTTTTCCAATTTTTGATGTCAGGACGGCTAACTTCAATTCTGATGTAAAAGGAGCTGATGTTGAAGTAAAGGTATTGAAGAAGTTAAATGATATCCTGGAAAGCTATGTCTTTGCCGCTTCTAAAAACATTCACGGCGTCGATTGCTCTGGCGCAGAACCTCTTAATGAAGAAGGAGAAGAAGAAGCTATGGATATTCTAGATGCTGATAATGATGCTGATGAGATAGATGTTGCTCTCCTAATCGAATTCGAAAATCTTTCTGCCGAAGAGAGACGCATTTTAGATCATCCTGTCCAAAAATGTCTGAATGAAGAAGAAGAAAATGTGATTATCCAAGAGCCTGAACAAGTTCTTGAGATAAATGAAGAAGAAGTCATCATAGAAGATGTGACTGAGGAGGCTTTGAAAGCTCCTATTGAAGAAGACATGATAATAACCCCTATTGCGAGAACAGAGGTCGTTCAAGAAAAATTGGCCGAGATCACTCAGCCAGAAACTGCCAGAACTGAGGGGGAACTCTCTAAAGAGAAAGATGATGATGAAGAAAGTTCCTCATCTGAGGAGGAACAAGATCAGCAAACAACTTTTGTAAAGCCCCGTTTATTCCCCGACGTTGTCTTGGGAAGTGTTCACAAAAACATCAACATTCCTCTTCACTACTCTAGAAATCTGTTTGAAAGATTTGAGAGGGCTGAAAAAGAAATTGAAGAAGAGGAACGAGACAAAGCTGCTAAGAATACCGAAATGAATCAGCCGGAGCAATCCTTGAAGGTTCATACAAACTTTGAGCCTATTCAAAGTATGGCAGCAGACTCTGAAGAAGTTTCGTCTCATGAAGAGTCATCTGCTGGAGGAAACAAAGTGTTAAGATCTATGAGGTCTATGCTCTCCTCAATTCCTAAGACCATGTGTCAGACAATGAACTCAAGGGAAGAAGAAAGAGTGAATTTTGGCAATATCTTCAAGATCCTCACTGAGCTGGATAACACCTTGAAGAAGAACACATATGAGACCCACATCGCGAATGTAAACTTTTCAAAGTTTGAAAAGGATCTCTTCAACCGTCAAAGTGAACTTTTGGACATTGAAAGGCATTTCAATTATGAACGCCACAAGGAAACCATGGAAGAATTCAGTATGGTGAAGAATCAGATGGTGGAAATTCAGGGTTGCATGAGAAGGAATGACAATGAACGTTAGGAATTTGCTGACTCTATTGCTAGGAAATTTCAAGCAAAGGAGGATGCAATGGCCAATGCTGAAGGTGCTCAACCTCAACCAATTCAAGGTGAGTCAAGCAGAAGAAATGATGGTGTGTCAACCGGGACAAGATCCGGACGAGCTACAAGCTTTGATGACAATCCTAGGCCAACCAAGAGAGTTGGTGGTCGAAGCGGTGCTGAGCGTGGAGGTAGAAGTAGTGGTGGCCGGAGCAGACTATCAAATGTTGATCAAGGTGGACGTGTCAGCGGTGGTGAACGTGGTGGAAGAACTAGTGCAGGCGGTCGTGGTGGTCGCGGCTATCCTCATTTCATGAACATGCTTCCTGGGCAAGAGATGAGTCCAACCGATCCTCGAGTTAAAAGGGAAGAACAATGATCTCTCTTCTTTTACTCTATTTAACTTTATTGAACATGGTTCCTTGATGGATTTTCGAATATTGGTTTTTGGATGAATGATGTAAGTGAAAAAGGTTTCTGTTTATTTATATGATGAATGCATATTTTGATATATGTATGCAGGTCTGCAATTTCTTCATCAAAAAGGGAGAAATTGTTGGGTCAAATTATTTTGACTAAGTATTGAAATAATTTAACCACTGATATTTTAATGATGAAATAATTTATGAGTTTTGATACAGGTGTATTGAGACGATATATTATGAGACTTGGATCTAATGAGGATCATTAGACTGATTTTGGCCTTCATTGCATGAAATTAGACGTAAGTCTAATAGAATTAGACGTACAGTCTAACTCATCGGAGTTAGACGTGTAGTCTAATAGACATGTAAAGAATTAGACGGATGGTCTAATGAATACACGGAATTAGACGTAACTCTAATAGAATTAGACGTACAGTCTAACTCATCGGAGTTAGACGTGTAGTCTAATAGACGTGTAAAGAATTAGACGGATGGTCTAATGAATACACGAAATTAGACGTAACTCTAATAGAATTAGACGTACAGTCTAACTCATCGGAGTTAGACGTGTAGTCTAATAGATGTAAAGAATTAGACGAATGGTCTAATGAATACACGGAATTAAACGTAAGTCTAATAGAATTAGACGTACAGTCTAACTCATCGGAGTTAGACGTGAAGTCTAATAGATGTAAAGAATTAGATGGATGGTCTAATGAATACACGGAATTAGACGTAAGTCTAATAGAATTAGACGTACAGTCTAACTCATCGGAGTTAGACGTGTAGTCTAATATATTTGTAATTAAACGGGTAGTCTAATTGATATGAAAGTTATGCGTGAGTCTAACTCCTTCAGACAAGTCTGAGGTAGAACCGGAATTAGACGTGCAGTCTAACTCAGTGGAGTTAGACGTGCCAGTCTAATGGTTATTGAATAATTAGACGTGTGCTCTAATTAATGAAAGTTAGACGTAAGTCTAACTCCTTCAGACAAGTCTGAGGTAGAACCAGAATTAGACGTGCAGTCTAACTCAGTGGAGTTAGACGTGCCAGTCTAATGGTTACTGAATAATTAGACGTGTGGTCTAATTAATGAAAGTTAGACGTGAGTCTAACTACTTCAGACAAGTCTGAGGTAGAACCGGAATTAGACGTGCAGTCTAACTCAGTGGAGTTAGACGTGCTAGTCTAATGGTTACTAAATAATTAGACGTGTGGTCTTATTAATAAAAGTTAGACGTGAGTTTAACTCCTTCAGACAAGTCTGAGGTAGAACCGGAATTAGACGTGCAGTCTAACTCAGTGGAGTTAGACGTGCCAGTCTAATGGTTATTGAATAATTAGACGTGAGTCTAACTCCTTCAGACAAGTCTGAGGTAGAACCGGAATTAGACGTGTAGTCTAACTCAGTGGAGTTAGACGTACCAGTCTAATGGTTACTATAATTAGACGCGAGTCTAATTCTATTAGACCAGGCGGTCTAATAGACGTGTTTCTATTAGAAGGAGATGACTTATTTCATTAGACTGATTTTCACAATCTGTCTAACTGAAATACGTCTAATGCTCAGTTTAAGCAGTACGCTTGAATCTAGCATTTCTCCTACCCACGTGCTATAGCTATACCCTACTTCTGCTCCACTTTCTAGTGAAGATTAGTACAGCAGCCATATGCATCCAATCAAGGAATGCCACGTAAGAGAATTTCCTCACATTACCCGTTTTGCAGGTACTTCCCTGATGGAATATTCGACGCACTACCAGTTTTGTACGGCCACGATCCTTGTGCTCAGAACCTACTGTGTACAATTGAGGCTTTCCAATGGAAGAGTGCCACGTATCATTTTTGAAGATTCGACCGTTAGCTCCTGCTCTGTATTTAACAAATCTCAAGGACAACGGACAATCTGCCTTAACAAGTCTCACGAACAAGCAATTTGATTACAGAGAGAGAAACTACTCAATCATCTTGCTTACTGAACTTATTATGTGAAGCTTCTTTCTGATTGTACTGTGTGTGAATCGAGAGAGAAAGCTAGAATCAAAACACTTTTAGCTAAGTGATATTCTTCATCTTGTAATTGAACAAAAAGTGTTATGTTCAATAGTGAGCTAAGTGTGTGTGTAAACTATATTTGATTCTAATCATCTTATAGTGAATCCTTCCGGTGGTTGGAAGAAGGGGTGATGTAGGAGAGTTTGCTCCGAACATCCATAAACAAACTGTTGTGTTCTTCTTTTCTGTCATCTTTTCCTATTTTATCTTGTGCTTCAAACCCAAGTAAACAATTCCGCCTTGAATCCGTTTCAAGTGTTTACACAAGTTTGCGTAGAATAGAAAGCGAATTAAATCCCTAACATGATTTCTTTCAAACAGTTTTCATAAGCCTTCATCCTTAGCCAGACCCTGTCTCTATCGATAAAGCCGATCCTATCAAGGTCTAACTTCATAGGCGATTATTAGATCAATTGAGGGAGATTGCATCAGTCATCCTAACAACAAAAGGAGCCAATTATATTTTACAATATAATGATGAAGTTAACATTCAAGATAAACTCAAGAATGGTCGTGTTTGAAGATCACAATAACCAAAACTGACTGGAACTGCAACAGGAATATCTCCACTTGAGAATCCAAGAAAATATGCATCCTACCAAGTAAATAAAAACACATCATCACCTACCTTATGAAGTAGTATTCTTAGTCATAACACACAAACATATATATAATTGGAGAAAAAAAATTAAAAGATGCCCTATAACCAGGGCCGGCCCTGGATAAGCCCAGCAAAGCCTTGGGGCGATAAGCCCAGCAAAGCCTTGGGGCTAGAGTAGTCACTCTCCAGGGCCGCCCAATTATTAAAGTTAAGCAAATTGTTTTTCCCACCCCTTCGCATATTCCCACCCCTGCCTCACTCCTTAATTAACTTCAAAATTCTTTATTTATCCATATCATTTTTATATATTTACCTTTCTTATCTTATTTATTTTATTTTTTTTAATTATTAAGTTTTTTATCATTAAATATAATTAATTAATTTTTAATATTTTTTTCTATTTTATTTGTTTAATTAAAAATACAAAATATTATTAATTTTATATTATAATTATTTAAAATATATAAAATATTAAAGTGTGTCTTGATTTAATAAAATATAAATATTTAATATTTTATTATATTAATTATATATATATATATATATTAAAATACTTATAAAAATTATCTATTAAATAATAATTAATAATTAGTCTAATCATAATATTTTAATTAATAATATTATATATTAATAATTAGTCAAACATAATATTTTTAATTTTAATTAATTATAATATTATATATTAATAATTATTTTTAATTTTATTTAATAATATTAAATATTAATAATTAGTCCAACATAATATTAATAATTATTAATATTTTTAAAAATAAAATTATCTATTAAATAATAATTAATAATTAATCTAATCATAATATTTTACTTAATAATATTATATATTAATAATTACTCGAACATAATATTTTTAATAATAGGTAGCTTCAATGCCGGCCTAAATTAACAAAATCAAATCTAAATAACAAAATTTGTTTGGGTTGATAACTCACTATAAATAAAACATTATATTTAATTACATTATATTTAATATGACTAATTATTAATATATAATATATTAAAGACTTTATCTTATTTAATTGTTTATCTTATTTAGTTGTTAGATATTTTTATTTATAAAAAAAATTAATTTTTATAAGTATTTTAAAAGTATATATATAATTAATATAATAAAAAATTAAATATTTATATTTTATTAAATTAGTACACATTTCAATATTTAATATATTTTAAATAATTATAATATAAAAATAATAATATTTTGTATTTTTAATTAAATAAATAAAGTTAAAAAAAATATTAAAAATTAATTAATTAAATTTAATAAAAAAAACTTGATAATTAAATAAAATAAAATAAGTAAAATAAATAAAATAATAAAGATAAATATATAAGAAAACACCCCCTAAAGTTAATAAGATATTTTTATTAAATTTGTTATAATTTTAAACAAAAAAGTGTTGTAACTTAGCGGTGAAAATTAAGTATTTAAAATCTTGGTTTGATCGTGGGTTCAAATCTCATTAAAAGTTAATTTTTTAATTTATTTTTAATTCATTTTTAATTCATTTTTAAAATAAACTTATGGCATTTGATTTTTTTTACCCAGCCCAAATCTCAAGGTCAGCACTGCCCATAACAATAAATTTATTTCATCCATTAGTCAAATAGAGTGTATGTTGAATATGCATCACTACACGATCCAAAGAAAAAATCATCCTGAAAGTTCAATAAACACATTATACCTTAGTTAAGAAGTATTTATAATAAATACACAAACAAATATATCAAGGTGAATAAATCTAAAGACACCCATAAGGCCATAACCAGAATACTGTTTTTATTACCATCCGTCAACAGTACAATTCAGTATCTAGCCAGACTTGAACATTGACCGCTTCACGATCTAAAAAAAATGAATCCTACATCAATAATAACACATCACCGCTTACCTATAAACTTTCCTAATCATAATCAAATTACTAAGTGAACAAATTGAAAGATAGACGGATAAGCCGCTTTTCTATAAACTTTCCTAATCATAATCAAATTACTAAGTGAACAAATTGAAAGATAGATGGATAAGTCTATTCTTTTATATTATATTATGTTGTTCATTCAGGTTTTAATAGTACTGCCACTCCTCCGTTGTATTATAACACAAAGGATACCTAGGGCAAATAAGAACAAGTTGTCACATACCTATAATCTGATCATAATTTAATACACAAAATAAGAGAGAATAAATTTGAATACTGCCATAACTAGCTTTTTCCAAATTGTCCATCATCCCAACATGAAAGTCAATCTTCCAAGACAACCAAATCAAAATAAGAGAGAATAAATTTGAATATTGTATCAGCTTCCTATTAGTATACCCTAATATAAAAAACATTTTTTTAATAAAATAAACTAAAAGTACACCGGAACCAGAATCAAAATTTTATCTCCAGTTTTTCACCCCTAAACCAAGAAAAGCAAATTATTCCTTCCCTTATTGGTAAATCGTTGGTACAAGATCCGGAAGGATATAATTGAAAACTAGCATATGATAAGACCTAGAGTACGTTCTAAAAAAAAAAGACCTAGAGTAAATAGTTAGAGTGGATTGAAAATGTCAAGAATAAAGGCTTTAATTGTATCTACGCTCCTTGATCCAAGGATGGAACCACCGACCTGACAACAGTTCCACAGTTCCAGTAGAAACGCATCATCTTCTCCCTAAAAGCTAACCCCCGGTAACAAAGAAAGAAATCCACATAACCATGAAAAAAGTTTATAGATAGAGGTTGGTGATGACTGTTTTATCAATAAATATCATGCTGGTCAGATAAAAAATCTTCCTCCAGAGTAATCAACAATTTGCAGCCACTAAGAGAAGAAAATGTTGACGATAGAAATAAGATCAACAAGTTAAAGATCAGCTACATCCACATCCACGGGAAAGAGAAGAATTCCACGGTTTTCATGGAAGAAGGCCATCATTACGCGATACACTATTTTGTTAAAAAAATAAAGTGATTATCAGCCGAAAAAAAATTTATGAGGTGATTATTTCGTCAAATTTTCCGCATCATATTGTAAACAAAATCCGGCTCATTGCATATGTTTCAATTTATCTGTTAAGAAACAAAAATTTATTTTGAAATTAATATTTTTTTTTCATTATATTATACCTATTAATTTTAAAAATTGTCAAAAACAAAAAAAAAAATATTTAATATAAAAATATAACTAAATAGATAAAACCTTTTTTTAATAAAAATACATCAACAAATTTTAAATATTTGATATCCTAATTATTTAAGTGAAAACATGTTAAAAATAATAAAATAAATTATGAAACTTATTTAAAAATAATAAAATAAATTATGAAACTTATTTAAAAATGAAAAAAATAAAATAAAAATACAAATATTATGTTAACAAAAACTTAAATAAACACAGCAGCAACAAAGTTTCTTAATATATTATTATTAATAATTTATTTATTTAAATAATTAAACGAAATTAATTGTATTTATATAAAATAGTATAAGAATATAAAATTATAATAATTTATAAACTTATAAAATATAGTTTAACTATTTTAATATTTTATCTAAATAATATCATATTGTAAACAAAATCCTGCTTATTGCATATGTTTTAATTTATCTGTTAAGAAGCAAAAATTTATTTTGAAATTAATATTTTTTCATTATATTATACCAATTAATTTTAAAAATTACCAAAACTAAATAAACAAAAAAAATAGTATAAAAATATAACTAATTAGATAAAACTTTTTTTTTAATAAAAAAAATATATCAATATAATTTAGTAAATCTTTATTCAATTTTTTTATTCAACAGATAATATAAATATATATAAGAGAATACTAAATTTATCCATAAATTTGAAATAATTTATTATTTTTATTTACCATTTAAAATTTGTTGTCTGATTTTATAATTTTTTTAAAATTTAATATATGTTTAATCAAAAGTTTCATGCAATTTAATTTTAAATTTTTTAATTTATATAATTTAGTAAATCTTTAATCATTTTTTTTCTTATTCAATATAATATATATATATATATATATATATATATATATATATATATATATATATATATATATATATATATATATATAAATTATTCATATTTTTGTATATCTAAAATTTGAAAAAAAAAATACATATTCAATAATATTTAATATTTTCAAAATAATATATATATATATATATATATATATATATATATATATATATATATATATATTCAATTTACCAATGATTTTTTATCCCTTCATACTTCAAACGGAGTATTGTTCGATATGAATGTTGTTGGCATCGATTGGAAAGGTAGACGACAATGTAAATTGCTTTGTAATGTCATTTTGTTTGGGTGTATCTTACTATTAATCGATTTTCTATTCTTTCTTCTTCACAAAAAAAAAATTGTAAAACTCTTTAGAAGTATATTTCTTGTCTCTATCACTTCGTAGGATTTTTATGAAACATATACTTTATTTTTTAACAAAACTCTTAAACGTTTTGAATATCATAAATACTTCCGACTTTTTTCTTATTAAATAGCCCCAAGTCATACGAGTGTGGTCATCGATGAAAAGAATAAAATACATATTTGGAGCATGAGAAATGGTGTCCATTGGTTCGTTAATGTCGGTGTGGACAAGTTCTAGTTTTTCTTTAGCTCTCTTCATGATACTCCTTTCTAGAAGAAAAAAAGTCGGTGTTGCTTTCCGAACGCACATCCTACACATACGTGTTATTTTACGTATATGTAAAGAAGTCCTTGCACCATACTCTTCTTAGAGACAACTCCTTGAGACTTTGAAAGTTGAAATGACCAAGTTGTTGATACCATAACGTTGATGTTTAGAAATCCAAGGTAGAAATTCAGTGAGCTTTTAGATCTGCATAATTGATGTTAAGAGCAAAGCTTTGATTGACCATTTTGATATTGGTGAACACCTTTGACTTATCTTGTCTATCAAAGATATTAAACTCATTGTTATCGAAGTAGATTTTATACCCATTTTCTACCTATTTTTCAAGACTGGTAAATTTTGGCTCAAGCTTGATACACAAAGGATATTGTTAATAGCGCTAGGACCTTCTTCTTCTTGATAGCAATCATTCCAAGTCCTTTAGATTTTTCTTGCTCTCCATTCCCGGATTGAATATGGGCATTGTCATTTTTGTCAAGCTAAGAGAAAACTTTCGAGGTCGGCGTCATATGGTTTCTAAATTCGCAACT
This sequence comes from Impatiens glandulifera, assembly GCF_907164915.1. Taxonomy (NCBI): domain Eukaryota; kingdom Viridiplantae; phylum Streptophyta; class Magnoliopsida; order Ericales; family Balsaminaceae; genus Impatiens; species Impatiens glandulifera. The sequence goes on along the minus strand of NC_061862.1, from coordinate 30,315,759 downwards.
AAGAAATCATTTTGCTCTTTCTTTGTCAATAACTAGGTGACACACATAGAATGTTTCTTGCGTCTCCAAGTTTATTTTATTTGCCTCAGCCTGACTTGTTTGATGAGTATTCCATGTTTGGCATTCTTTGACGAGGTGACCAAATCGTTGGAATTTGTTGCATCTAGATTGTCCTTTAAACTAATACTCCTTCTTGAAGTAGTTTGGCTTATTGTGGTTACTACAATTTGATGTGTTGTATTTCCCTTTACCTTTTGAGTTAGGTCCACCTAATCCTCTTGAATTTCTTCCACATTTTGACTAGTTAGAACTCAAGTTATCCTCTTGTTCATTGTATTGAGATTTGACTGAAATTCACTCTCTATTAGTTTTCCAGAATGTCTAACTAGACAATCGTTGCTCAAATAATTTTAAAGATGACATCACTTCTTAAGCGGTGAGTTTGACATATATAATTTTAAAGATTACTCTCTATTTTAAGTAATTTTTACCATATTAAGTCACTTGAGATAGAAATTTAAGAAATAATGACCTCCTAATTTCTTATTCAATATAATATATATATATATATATATATATATATATATATATATATATATATATATTTAAAAGTCCATACATATTAAAAAAAGATCAATATGTTATCGATCCTGTAAGTACTCGATAAAAATGATTAACTCCTGAACGAACTCTATTGGCTTTCCGAAACAAATCTCATAAAATGTCATAATTATAACATTATAAATGATACACAAAAGACAATTATCATTTAAAATTTGACGATTTTTTTCCAACCAGATAGTTCACTAAAAGATAATTAGATTTTTCTACGGTTTTAAATTGCTCAAAACGATAAGAAAAATAATGTGGACTTTACCTACAATTTGTCATACCATTTCATAGTAACATAATTTAAGTGGGATTAATTTATAAGGTTTTCCTATTTTAAATTTTGTGAATTTCTTGAGAAATATTTTGGATTTAACTCTTTTTTATATTGTTCAATAACGTAGATCGTATGCTTTACAAAAATAATTTTACAAGTTCAGTCACATGTTTTGAATATAATAAATAAATAATAAAGTTTTATTTTTAAATGAAAAAGTCATCTGATTGATCTTAAATTAAACAACCTGAATAAAACAGAAATCAAATAAAAAAAATGATGTTGTTATTAATCTTGATATTATGTTGTTTACATATACGTGCAAGCCGAAGTGATAATAAATTAAGAGACTTCAGTAAAGAGGGTAAGACAAAGACATTGGTGGCATGCCAATTGTGCCTTGTGGCATCGTGTTCTGAAATTTGTTCAATGACACCCAATGACACTGATGACCTTTTTGAAGCAATGTGTTCCCTAGCGGGTTGAAGGCTCAATCAATAATTACATGTAAGAATAAATTAATTATAAAAATATATAGAATTGTTAGCTTAATTATTGTATTTTGTTTGGCATGCGTGCATGTTTTCTCATTGCTCTATTTTTTATTATTATTCATTTTTTCAAGTTAATGTCAATCTTTTTTTTATATTAATTTACTTACTACATTTTTTAAAATATTTATTACCTCCAATAGCTTCGTAAACTAACTAGATGGATCGATTGAAGGATATCCAAGTTTATTTTGTTGTACACACAATGTACCGATTAAAGGATTTTTTTCGTATTTGTTGGACAATTTCTTTCCCTATTTTGATGTGTGTTTCTTGTTCATTCTTACCACAATATAATTTAGTGTTGCAGGTCTTGTTTTTAAATCATTTGATATTTCTACTTGTTCCTAATGAATCAGACATGTTCTAGGTAGATTTCGTGAAGAAAAAAAAGTTTAATTGTGTCATAGATTATTTGAAAATTTTAGCTATCTAACCTTGGATTACATTTTTTTTAAACCCCCTAGTATATTTTTTACTCAATCGCCACATCAATAGCTATCTAACCTTGGATTACATTTTTTTTATTTGATTTTAAATGCTTTAATTAAAATTTAACAAAATATATAAAATATTTGAAATAATATTTTCAATAAAAACCAAAAATATATTTTTGCTTATGACCTTTATTAATACTATTGTTTATTTTCTTATTACATTTGTATTTAATTGATCCCAAAAAATCTAAACATTTAGAAAATAACATTTGTAAACAAATATATTTTTGCTAGGACTTGTTTGTTTCATTTATTTATTTTGTCATTACAATTGTAATTATTAATTGGGTTTAAAAATAAAAATAACAATATATATAATTTATGTTTATATAATTATAAAATAAAATTCAATTATTTGGGAAATTAATTTTAATTACCCATCTATCTCGAATGATCTGGAATTAAACAACCCGAACAAAACAGAAATCGAACAAAATAATAATAAATTTAAACAGTATAGATTCCGAATTCAATCTTAGTTTCACTAATTCAACGATTTATTGGTTTCAAGAATATTAAAAAATGGTACAATGCAGAATCTTGATTTACGAAGAGAAATATATATATGAGACTTATATATTTAAAATTACCGGTAAAAAGAAGTGTGTGTGGTGTTTTATAAAAAAACCAAGAAGTCCGAGAAATCCTTAATGTAGATATTTCTAAGTACAAAACTCTATTATCTTTCTATAACCTTCCGGTCATTCTCAATTTTTTTATACTCAAATACCTTCCAGACCTTGTTGAATCGATTTTAGATTTATTTAGTTTATCTTTATTTATTTGATCTTGACATTTTTTTATTTAAAGTTTTTAATTTTTAAATATTCACTCATCCATACTAATACTAATGATTAAAAAATAAAATATGTGGTTAAATATTTTATTATTAATAAAATAACCAAACATCCATAACATCTCAATTATTTCTAAAGATCATAATATATTTTCATTACAAATTATTATTATTTTTTCTCTTGATAAAACTTGAAAATTCAACAAATGCAATTTCCATCGTCACACCTTTTAAAAAAAAAAATCCGCAATTAAGAATACAAGCTACTTTACAACTTATTTTCATTGTTCCTGTCTGAGTTGTCTGAGTTGCTCCGGATACATTATCCGATGCCAAAATCAATGTAATTGTACCTAACATTCATTTACATACAAAATATTAAATATTTATAATGATTAAAAATAACATTAATATATATTATAACTAAAGATTATTAAGTAATTAACAATTTTGAATAAAGAGAAATATTTTTTGTCATTTTTTTAGATGATTATAGTTTGATGTAGTAAAAAGAATGCTTAAAAGGGTTACTCTATCTAATATTATATATATATATATATATATATATATATATATATATATATATATATATATATATATATATATATATATATATATATATATATATAATATAATATAGGGTGATTATGGTTTTATCTATAAGATATATATAAAATCATAATCACCTTATATTATATTATATATTATTAAGGTGATTATAATATAATATAAGGTAATTATAGTTTTATATATATCTTATAGATATATCTTATTAAGATATATCTTAATAATTATTAAGATATTAAGATATATCTTAAAAATTATTAAGAATAAGATATTAATATATATCTTATTATTATTAAGATATATCTTATAAATATATACTATTAAAAAATATTATATTATATTATAATATATAAATTATATTATATAAATATTATAATATGAAATATATATATATATATAACAAATCAAACCATAATTTTTTCGTTTTGTGCACCATTTTTTATTCTCAAACCCTTTATACATCTAAACTCATCAGAGTCTTCTCATTCCATTCTTATTTTCTCCTCATTCCATTCCTAAGCAAAACTTCTATGTTTCTCCTTCTATTTTCAAATGGCCAAACTCCTCTATCTTCTGCTTCTATTTTCAAACGGGCAAACATCTCTCTCTTCTCTTCTCTTCTCTTTTCTCCATCTTTCATTTTTTTTCTCCATCAAAAGTCCTCGAAGTATCATTTGTTCACGCTCCAAGAAGCCAATCGCTTCGCGGACGCATTGGCTACTTTAGCAACCATGACTCAAATTCTAGACGGAATCAAAGTCAAATCCCATTGAATTCAACAAAAGCAACGACATGCTTTTGAGAATGTAGTAGTAACATCCTATGAGAATTATGTTAAACTATGGTACGATACTCTTCAGAAATAAATTGAGTATGAAGAATATCCACACCACTTCTGAGCTAAGGAACGACAGGCGTTACGTCAATATTCCACCAACTACGCTCGGATCGTCAACAGACTTTACCGTCAATCTTTCGACGGTCAAAACATATTCTGCATCGATACTCTTGAATCCAAGAGTATCATGGAAGAAGTACATGCATGGACATGTGGCCCACACAAGAATGAATTGGATCTAGCCAAGAAAATACTTCGCATAGGATATTATAGGCAAAACCTTGAACAAGAATGTGTGAGTTATGTAAGGACTTGTCATTAGTGCCAAATTTATGCTAACATAAAGCATACGCCGATTTCGCTCCTCTACAAGATGACATCTCCTTGGCCCTTCTTTACATTGGCACGATGTTAATGGGAAAATATATCCTCATGCATCAAATGGACACGAGTTCATACTCGTAGTTGTACACTACTTCAGGGTTGAAGCAATCTTCTATAAAATTCTGAAATCCTCTCAAGTGGCAAGGTTCATCCAAACTAGCATCATCGCTAGATATGGAGTACATCACGCTTTGATTTCAGACAACGGTCGACACTTCTAAGGAATAGTGTTGCAATTGCTCGACGAGTTCAAGATCGAGCATTACAAGTCATCGCCTTATTGACAAATATTATTGTATTATTCTTAGTCATAACACATAAACAAATATATCAATGGGGAAGAAATTAAAAAAACACCCATAACTAGAAGTTATAAGATAGTTAGTTTATATTTCATCCATCCATTAGCTAAAAAAATTGTCTGTTGAATATTCACCGCTCCACTATCCAAAGAAAAATAATCATACGAAGAAAATATCATATCTTTTAACCAAAGAAAAATAATCATATGAAGAAAATATCATATCTTTTAACACAAACAAATATATCAAGGGTGAACAAATCCAAAGACACCCATATATAACCAGAACTGTGCTTTTATTTTCATCCATCCATCAGCCCAATTGAGTATCTAGCTAGGCTTGAACATTGACTACTCTGTGTTCCAAGGAAAAAATAATCCATACGCCAATAAGAACACATTGTGGCTTACCTATAAACTTTCCTAATCATAATCAAACTACTAAGTGAACAAATTGAAAAAATAATCCAGGTTTTAATAGTACTGTCACTCCTCGGTTATATAACAGAAAGAAAACTTAAGAAAAATAAGAACAAGTCATCTCCTACCTAAAATTCTAATCATAATTTAATAGGAGAGAATAATTTGAATATTTCCATAATTAGAGGCCTGCCCATCATCCAACATAAAATTAAACAAAATTATTCTCTTCCCGTTAGTTATTTAGTTAACCCTAATCAAGTGATGAATCAATTGTAAGAAATACGATCAGCAAGCTAAAGATCGGAAGAAGAAAAAAGAAGATCGTATCACCAGGCAGCATTGCGTTAGGTTTACGCAAGATGCCTAATTATGAAGCCACTATTTATATAGTTTGGGTTCACAGAGCTTAGGATCAATGTAGCAACGCGGTTTCTTAATATATTATATTAATATAATTCATTTATTTATATAATTAAAAGAAATTAATTGTATTTATATTAAATGGTATAAGAATATAAAATTATAATAATTTATAAACTTAGTTTAACTATTTTAATATTTTATCTAAATAATATTATATTGTAAACAAAATCCTGCTCATTGCATATGTTTCAATTTATCTGTTAAGAAACAAAAACTTATTTTAAAATTAATATTTTTTCATTATAGTATCCCAATTAAAAAAACTAAAAAAACAAAAACAAATATATATATATATATATATATATTTATATTTAGTATAAAAATATAACTATTTAAATAGAAACTTTTTTTAATAAAAAAAAATACATCAACAAATTATTAAACAACTTTTCTAAGTAATATGATTATTTTAATTTTTCATCAAATAAAAATTATTGTGGAGGATATATATTTGTTTACTTTTTTATTTATTTTTTACAATGCTTATCTTAATTTAAATAAGATTTAAGAAATTCATTATTATTTTTTTTTTTGTGAGGATCCCTTTACATTCTCCATTCTCGTTTAATTTTTAATTTTTAATACATATTTGGCTTGTGTTTTTAAATATATTTGGAGTTGAATTTTGAGTGTTATTAAATATGTTAATATATATATATAATTAAAAAAATTTAATACACTTTTTATTTAAATAATATCCCAATAAGATATAAATAAAATGATCTTTTAAGTAACTAAAAAAAATTATTTACAGCGAAAACAAAAATATAAAACTTATTAAAAAAATAATAATAAAATAAAATATTAATATATCTACACTAATTATAGAATAAAAGTGAAAGAGAAATATATATATATATATATATATATATATATATATATATATATATATATATATATATATATATATATTATTATTATTATTATTCTCATCTTTACTGATATATATAGTCCTATTATTTTTCATCTTTTTTTTCCTTATAAGTAAATAAAAAATTTTCCTTTTTTAAATTATAATTCATCTAATTATTTTTGTAATATTATTTTCAAATATTATAAAATAAAAATATAATTATATTTAAAATAATTAAAATAGGAAACAGAGATAAATATAAATATATAAATATATATTAATATATTAGTTAATAAAATATAATATTTATTTTAATTATTTTTTATTTAATATATTAAATTATAGATATGTAATAATCTTAATTTATTTATTCAAATATTAATATTAAATATTATTAAATTAATTAAAATATAGAATACTTCATTTCAGACCTTTTTAAATTAATTATTAAATTAATTTAAATATTATTAAATTAATTAAAATATTGAATACTTCATTTCAGACCTTATTAATTTAGGATTAAAAGAAGTGACTATATAAAATAATAGGAATAAGAGATTTCAATAGGTATAATACTTGAACCTACCTATAAAATCTGCAAAATTTTCCATTAGAAGAAATTAAGAGATTTCAATAGGAAAAGTATGAAAAACTATGGTATGGAAAGATGTGATTAAGAAGATGGGTTTACGATATAATTTCAATCTTATTTATAATCAAATTAGGAGAAATTAGAAGAATATTTGTTAAATTAAGATTTTAAGTAAATTGTATAAGTTACTTAATAATAAAAGTTTATTAATTAAATTTGTTACTTAATAATAAAAGTTTATTAATTATATTTGTTGAGAGATATCTATATATAATTATTCTTAATTTTAAAAGGTTCCGAATTATTGGAACGAGAGTTATGGTTAATTTGAATATATATGTGAGAGTAAATGGATATTTGGGTCGGATTGTGGGTTAACCCGCCCATAAACTTAAAACGGTTAAAAATAAAATTAAAAATGCTATAAGTATGGTTCGAATTGACAACCTAACAAAAACAAGTACGACCATTTAACCAACTACGCTATTAACACTTTATATTATTACTTCAACACCAAATTTGATGAACGTGGGACATTTTAACAATATAAGTTCAACTTTTTAATTAACTAATCATTATATATATATATATATATATAATGATGCTTAATTTTTAAAGTGTCCGGATTGCCGGGTCGAGAGCTATGGTTAATTTGAATATATATGTGAGAGTAAATGGATACTTGAGTCGGATTGTGGGTTCACCCGCCCATAAATTAAAAACGGTTAAAAATAAAATTAAAAATGTTATAGGTATGGTTCGAACTTGCAACCTAACAAAAACAAGTAAAACCATTTAACTTATTTAATAACTTATTAAATAATATTTATATTATATTATAATATATATATATATTATTATATAAAATATATATTATATTATATATATATATATATTATAATATGAAATATATATATATAACAAATCAAACCATAATTTTTTTGTTTTTTACACCATTTTTTATTCTCAAACCCTCTATACATCCAAACTCGTCTGAGTCTTCTCCTTCCATTCTTATTTTCTCCTACTTCCATTCCTAAGAAAAAACTTATATGTCTCCTTCTATTTTCAAATGGACAAACTCCTTTATCTTCTCCTTCCACTCCTAAGCAAAACTTATATGTCTTCTCCTTCTATTTTCAAATGGCCAAACTCCTTTATCTTCTCCTTCCATTTTTAAACGGACAAATTTCTCTCTTCTCTTCTCTTCTCTTCTCTTCTATTCTCTTATCTTCTCTCCATCTTTCATTTTCTTTCTCCATCAAAAGTCCTCGAAGTATCATTTGTTCACGCTCCAAGAAGCCAATCGCTTCGCGGACGCATTGGCTACTTTAGCAACCATGACTCAAATTCTAAACGGAATCAAAGTCAAATCCCTTTGAATTCAACAAAAGCAACGACATGCTTTTGAGAATGTAGTAGTAACATCCTATGAGAATTATGTTAAACTATGGTACGATACTCTTCAGAAATAAATTGAGTATGAAGAATATCCACACCACTTCTGAGCTAAGGAACGACAGGCGTTACGTCAATATTCCACCAACTACGCTCGGATCGTCAACAGACTTTACCGTCAATCTTTCGACGGTCAAAACATATTCTGCATCAATACTCTTGAATCCAAGAGTATCATGGAAGAAGTACATGCATGGACATGTGGCCCACACATGAATGGAATGGATCTAGCCAAGAAAATACTCCGCATAGGATATTATTGGCAAAACCTTGAACAAGAATTTGTGAGTTATGTAAGTACTTGTCATCAATGCCAAATTTATGCCAACATAAAGCATACGCCGATTTTGCTCCTCTACAAGATGACATCTCCTTGGCCCTTCTCTACATGGGCACGATGTTATTGAGAAAATCTATCACCATGCATCAAATGGACACGAGTTCATACTCGTAGCTATACACTACTTCAGGGTTGAATCAACCTTCTATAAAGTTCTGAAAATCCTCTCAAGTGGTAAGGTTCATCCGAACTAGCATCATCGCTAGATATGGAGTACATCACGCTCTGATTTCAGACAACGGTCGACATTTCCACTACTCGATGAGTTCAAGATCGAGCATTACAAGTTATCGCCCCATAGACAAATATTATTGTATTATTCTTAGTCATAACACATAAACAAATATATCAATGGGGAAGAAATTAAAAAACGCCCATAACTAGAAGTTAGAAGATAGTTAGTTATATTTCATCCATCCATTAGCCAAATAAATTGTCTGTCGAATATTCACCACTCCACGATCCAAAGAAAAATAATCCTATGAAGAAAATATTATAACTTTTAACATAAACAAATATATCAAGGGTGAATAAATCCAAAGACATCCATATATAATCAGAACTATGCTTTTATTTTCATCCATCCATCAGTCCAATTGAGTATCTAGTCAGGCTTGAACATTGACTACTCCGTGTTCCAAGAAAAAAATAATCAATACGCCAATAAGAACACATTGTCGCTTACCTATAAACTTTCCTAATCATAATCAAATTACTAAGTGAACAAATTGAAAGATAGACGGATAAGCCTGTTCTTTTATATCCAGTTGTTCATCTAAGTTTTATTAGTACAAATTTGAATATTTCCTTAACTAGAGGCATGCCCATCATCCCAACATAAAATTCAACCTTGCAAGACAACCAAAACAAAATTATCCTCCTCCCGTTAGTTATTTAGTTAACCTTAATATAGAAAAATAACATAAAAACGTAACGATAATCAAGATTTTATCTCTAGTTTTTCACATGTACTTACACCAAGAAAATCAAATTATTCATTCCTTTCCTTAATTGGTAAATCGTGATCTCCTATGGAAGAAAATAATTTAAAACCACCCTATGGAAAGACCTAGGGTAAATAGTTAGAACGAGTGGGTGGATTGAAAAGTACAATAGTTCCAGTAAAAACACGTCATCTCCTACCTAAAAGCTAACCCCGATATCAAAGAAATAATGAAATCCGTATAACCATAATAACAAGAGTTGATAGAAATAATGGCAATCTTATTAATAAAATTCAGGTCTGTCCTATCGTAAGAAAATAGATTCGATGATGAAAGAATCAATTAGAAGAAATAAGATCAGCAAGTTAAAGATCGGAAGAATAAAGAAGATCGAATCGCCAGGCAGCGTTGGGTATACGCAAGAAAATAGATCGTAAAAACTAATCGATGATGAATCAATTATAAGAAATACGATCAGCAAACTAAAGATCGAAAGAAGATCGTATCGCCAGGTAGCGTTGTGTTAACACCAACTGGCAGACAGAGAGATGTCAAGTCAGGTAACGGTGAAATAATTAACACTACTACGGGGAAAGTCATCCGACTGATTAAAGTTTGGATTCTCAAGGGATTAATCAACCACGGACCCAAGTAATTATGGGTACCAAATAGGTGTAAATATTTATTTTTTGCAAATTTAGAATAGCAAGCGGCTAGGGAACTCAGAATGGTATCTGGACAGCGGTTGTTCTAGACACGTGACCAGAAACATTTGACTACTAACCCATATCATACAGGAATCCAGTGCAATGATCACTTTCGGTGATAACTCTAAAGGTAGAGCCGTGGAAAAGGGTAAGATTGTCCATGGCAACTTAACTATAAGCAATGTAATTTTTGTTGAAAATATACATTTTAACCTGTTAAGCATTAGTCAAATGTGTGATGTAGGATACACGGTTGAACTTCACAAACATGCATGTTTAGTTACGAACACTCAGGGTAATGTTTTATTAACCGGAAATAGGTTAGGAAACATTTACAAAGTTGATTGAAAAATGAAAACTGAAAACCTAGTTTGCATGATAGCTAAGAACGATTTGAACTGGCTCTGGCACAAATGGTTAAACCACTTAAACTTCAAAAATATTAATGTTATTAGTACCAAAGAATTAGTTCAAGGAATGCCTAACATGAAATTTGCAAAAGATAAAGTATGTTCTGCATGTCAAATGGGGAACCAAATAAAGGAAACTTTTAAAAGTAAGGGAAATATTCAATCAAACCAATGCTTAGAATTACTTTATATGGATTTATTTGGACCGGTTAGGGTCACAAGCCTAGGCACTATGAATTATAATATGGTTGTTATTGATGACTACTCTCGATTTACTTGGGTAATATTTTTGGTTTCGAAAAAGGAAGCTACTCCAAATTTGATTAAACTGCATAGAAGATTGCAAAATAAGAAATCAATACAAATAAACAATATTAGAAGTGATAGAGGAACCGAATTTACAAACAGTACGTTAACTGCATTCCTTGATGATTTCGGTATTAGGCACGAGTTGTCTAGTGCTAGAACTTCTCAACAAAACAGACTGACTGAGAGAAGAAATCGAACTCTCAAGGAAACCGCAAGGTCCATGATAGCCGATTAGGGTGTTCCTCAAAAATTTTAGGTTGAAGCTATCAACATTGCATGTCATACACAAAACCAATCTATGATCAACAAACGGATAAATAAAACACCGTTTGAAGTATACTAGGACAAAGTTCCTAACATCCGGTATCTTAGGATCTTCGGCTGTAAATGTTACATTCACATAAATAGCAAACATTATTTGACCGCTTTTGACACTAAGTCCGATATAGGCATAATGCTGGGATACTCAACCGTTAGTAAGGCATGTAGAGTATTGTATGTTGTTTTTAATATATAGAATTGTTATCTTAATTATTGTATTTTGTTTGGCACGCGTGCATGCTTTCTCATTGCTCTAGTTTTCATTATTATTCATTTTTTCAAGTTAATGTCAATCCTTTTTTTATATTAATTTACTTACTACATTTTTTAAAAATATTTACGTTTCTTTAACAAAATGTAGGAGTCATGGAGATCCATGTAACTTGTCATGGAACTACCTCCAAGAGCTTCACAAACTAGCTAGATGGATCGATTAAAGGATATCAAAGTTTATTTTTTTGTACTCACAATGGACCGATTAGAGGATTTTTTTCGTATTTGTTGGACAATTTCTTTCCCTATTTTGATGTGTGTTTCTTGTTCATTCTTACCACAATATAATTTAGTGTTGCAGGTCCTGTTTTTAAATCATTTGATATTTCTACTTGTTCCTAAAGAATAAGACATGTTCTAGGTAGATTTCGTGAAGAAAAAAAAGTTTAATTGTGTCATAGATTGTTTGAAAATTTTAGCTTTTGTGATTGATAAAAAAATAAAAGGTCTAACATGAGGTTCAAAAACAGAACCCAACCTAAAATTGCCCAAGTATACACAACTAACAGCCATACCAACACTATGTTTTGTTGAATCAATAACCCACAAAATATATAGTTCCTAAGAGTTGAACAAAAGAACTATTTCCCATCCTTTTCATCGACACCTCTTTAGCAACTCAGCCAAGTTCCACATGAATTTAAACCCATAGTATATTTTTTACTCAACCGCCATCTCAATAGTTATCTGATATTGGATTACATTTTCTGTTTTTTTCCTTTCATTTTAAATGCTTTAATTAAAATCTAACAAAATATATAAAATATTTGAAGATAATATTTTCAATAAAAACCAAAAATATATTTTTGCTTATGACCTTTTTAATACCACTGTTTATTTTCTTATTACATTTGTATTTAAATGATCCCAAAAAATCTAAACATTTAGAAAATAAAATTTGAAAAAAAAATATTTTTGCTAGGACTTGTTTGGTTCATTTATTTATTTATTTTCTCATTACAATTGTAATTATTAATTGGTTTTAAAAATAAAAACAACAATATATATATAATTTATGTTTATATAATTCTAAAATAAAATTCAATTATTTGGGAAATTAATTTTAATTTTTGAAATCTTTTTAGGTTGATCTAGTACACGCTTATTTACATGGAACATATGTGAGTAGTCTCTATATATAATTTTTGAAATCTTTTCAGGTTGATCTAGTACACGCTTATTTACATGAAACGTAAATTAGTAGTCTCTATATAGAAAATAAAGTAATCATCTTATCTATCTCGAATGATCTGAAATTAAACAACCTGTACAAAACAAAAATTGAACAAAACAATAATAAATTTAAGCAATAGAGATTTCGGACTAAGATTAATAAATTTAAAAAATATAGATTCCGAATTCAACCTTAGTTTCACTAATTCAATGATTTATTGGTTTCAAGAATATTAAAAAAAGTATACTGCAGAATCTTGATTTACAAAGTGAAATATATATGAGACTTATATATTTAAAATTACCGATAAAAAGAAGTGTGTGCTGTGTTTTAAAAAAAAACCGAGAAGTTCGAGAAATCCTTAATGTAGATATTTCTAAGTACAAAAATATATTATCTCTATAACCTTTCGATCTTTCCCACTAATTTTTTTTATACTCAAATACCTTCCAGACCATCAATTTTGGATTTATTTGGTTTATCTTTAGTTATTTGATCTTGACATTTTTTTATTTAAAGTTTTTAATTTTTAAATATTCACTCATCCATACTAATACTAATGATTAAAAACTAAAATGTGTGGTTAAATATTTTATTTTATTATTAATAAAATAACCAAACATCCATAACATCTCAATTATTTCTAAAGATCATAAAATATTTTCATTACAAATTATTATTATTTTTTCCCTTGATATAACTTAAAAATTCAACAAATGCAATTTCCATCGTCAGACCTTTTAAAAAAAAATCCGCACTTAAGAATACAAGCTACTTTACAACTTATTTTCATTGTTCCTGTCTGAGTTGCTCCGGATACATTATTCGATGCCAAAATCAATGTAATCGTACATTCATTTACATACAAAATATTAAATATTTATAATGATTAAAAATACCATTAATATATATTATAACTAAAGATTATTAAGTAATTAACAATTTTGAATAGAGAGAATAACCTGTCATAATAACAATAAACAAAAAAGTCAAAGTAAGAGAAACATTTTTTGTCATTTTTTTTAGATGATTATAGTTTGATGTAGTAAAAAGAATTCCTTAAAAGGGTCACTCTATCTAATAAATATATATAAATATATATATATATATATAAATATATATATATATATATATATATATATATATATAATATAGGGTGATTATGGTTTTATCTATAAGATATATATAAAAGCATAATCACCTTATAATATATTATATATTATAATATATATATATATATATTATAATATATAATATATTATAAGGTGATTATGGTTTTATATATATCTGATAGATATATTAATTAAGATATTAAGATATATTTTAATAATTATTAAGATATTAAGAATAAGATATTAAGATATATCTTAATAATTATTAAAATATTAAGATATATCTTAATACTTATTAAGAATAAGATATATCTTATTATTATTAAGATATATCTTATAAATATATACTATTAAAAAATATTTATATTATATTATAATATATAAATTATATTATATATATTATAATATGAAATATATATATATATATATAACAAATCAAATCATAATTTTTTTAGTTTGGTGCACCATTTTTTATTCTCAAACCCTTTATACATCTAAACTTATCAGAGTCTTCTCATTCCATTCTTATTTTCTCCTCCTTCTATTCTTAAGCAAAACTTCAATGTTTTCTCCTTCTATTTTCAAATGGCCAAACTCCTCTATCTTCTCCTTCTATTTTTAAACGGGCAAACCTCTCTCTCTTCTCTTCTCTTATCTTCTCTCCATCTTTCATTTTTTTTCTCCATCAAAAGTCCTCGAAGTATCATTTGTTCACGCTCCAAGAAGCCAATCGCTTCGCGGACGCATTGGCTACTTTAGCAACCATGACTCAAATTCTAGACGGAATCAAAGTCATATCCCTTTGAATTCAACAAAAGCAACGACATGCTTTGAGAATGTAGTAGTAACATCCTATGAGAATTATGTTAAACTATGGTACGATACTCTTCAGAAATAAATTGAGTATGAAGAATATCCACACCACTTCTGAGCTAAGGAACGACAGGCGTTACGTCAATATTCCACCAACTACGCTCGGATCGTCAACAGACTTTACCGTCAATCTTTCGACGGTCAAAACATATTCTGCATCAATACTCTTGAATCCAAGAGTATCATGGAAGAAGTACATGCATGGACATGTGGCCCACACATGAATGGAATGGATCTAGCCAAGAAAATACTCCGCATAGGATATTATTGGCAAAACCTTGAACAAGAATGTATGAGTTATGTTAGGACTTGTCATCAGTGCCAAATTTATGCTAACATAAAGCATACACCGATTTTGCTCCTCTACAAGATGACATCTCCTTGGCCCTTCTTTACATTGGCACGATGTTAATGAGAAAATATATCCTCATGCATCAAATGGACACGAGTTCATACTCGTAGATGTACACTACTTCAGGGTTGAAGCAATTTCTATAAAATTCTGAAATCCTCTCAAGTGGAAAGGTTCATCCAAACTAGCATCATCTCTAGATAAGGAGTACATCACGCTCTGATTTCAGACAACGGTCGACACTTCCAAGGAATAGTGTTGCAATTGCTCGACGAGTTCAATATCGAGCATTACAAGTTATCGCCTTATAGACAAATATTATTGTATTATTCTTAGTCATAACACATAAACAAATATATCAATGGGGAAGAAATTAAAAAAACACCAATAACTAGAAATTATAAGATAGTTAGTTTATATTTCATCCATCCATTAGCCAAATAAATTGTCTGTTGAATATTCACCGCTCCACGATCCAAAGAAAAATAATCCTATGAAGAAAATATCATATCTTTTAACACAAACAAATATATCAAGGGTGAATAAATCCAAAGACACACAATTGAGTATCTAGCTAGGCTTGAACATTGACTACTCTGTGTTCCAAGAAAAAATAATCCATACGCCAATAAGAACACATTGTCGTTTACCTATAAACTTTCCTAATCATAATCAAATTACTAAGTGAATAAATTGAAAAAATAATCCAGGTTAGTACTGTCACTCCTCAGTTATATAACAGAAAGGATACTTAAGGAAAATAAGAACAAGTCATCACCTACCTAAAATCCTAATCATAATTTAATAGGAGAGAATAATTTAAATATTTTTATAACTAGAGGCCTGCCCATCATCCCAACATAAAATTAAACAAAATTATTCTCTTCCCGTTAGTTATTTAGTTAACCCTAATCAAGTGATGAATCAATTATAAGAAATACGATCAGCAAGCTAAAGATCGGAAGAAGAAGAAGAAAGAAGATCGTATCACCAGGCAGCATTGCGTTGGGTATAAGCAAGATGCCTAATTATGAAGCCACTATTTATATAGTTTTGGGTTCACAGAGCTTAGGATCAATGTAACAACGCGGTTTCTTAATATATTATATTAATATAATTCATTTATTTATATAAATAAAAGAAATTAATTGTATTTATATTAAATGGTATAAGAATATAAAATTATAATAATTTATAAACTTAGTTTAACTATTTTAATATTTTATCTAAATAATATTATATTGTAAACAAAATCCTGCTCATTGCATATGTTTCAATTTATCTAATTTATCTGTTAAGAAACAAAAACTTATTTTAAAATTAATATTTTTTCATTATAATATCCCAATTAATTTTAAAAATTGTCAAAATCTAAAAAAATAAAAACAAAAAATATATATATATTTAGTCTAAAAATATAACTATTTAGATGGAAACTTTTTTTAATAAAAAAAATACATCAACAAATTATTAAACAACTTTTCTAAGTAATATGATTATTTTAATTTTTCATCAAATAAAAATTATTGTGGAGGATATATATTTGTTTACTTTTTATATATTTTTTACAATGCTTATCTTAATTTAAATAAGATTTAAGAAATTCATTATTATTTTTTATGAGTATCCCTTTACATTCTCCATTCTCGTTTAATTGTTAATTTTTAATACATATTTGGCTTGTGTTTTTAAATATATTTGGAGTTGAATTTTGAGTGTTATTAAATATGTTAATATATATATATATATATATAATTAAAAAAATTTAATACATTTTTTATTTAAAAAATATCCCAATAAGATAAAAATAAAATGATCTTTTAAGTAACTAAAAAAAATTATTTACAGTGAAAACAAAAATATAAAACTTATTAAAAAAATAATAATAAAATAAAATATGAATATATGTACATTAATTATAGAATAAAAGTGAAAAGAGAAATATATATATATATATATATATATATATATATATATATATATATATATATATATATATATATATATATATATATTATTATAATTATTATTATTCTCAATATATAGTCGTATTATTTTTTTCATCTTTTTTTCCTTATAAGTAAATAAATTTTTTTCCTTTTTTTAATTATAATTCATCTAATTATTTTTGTAATATTATTTTCAAACATTATAAAATAAAAATATAATTATATTTAAAATAATTAAAATAGGAAACAGAGATAAATATAAATATATAAATATATATATATATTAATATATTAGTTAATAAAATATAATATTTATTTTAATTATTTTTTATTTAATATATTAAATTATAGATATGTAATAATCTTAATTTATTCCTCAGATATTAATTTTAAATATTATTAAATTAATTAAAATATTGAATTTTTCATTTCAGACATTTTTAATTTAAGATTAAAAGAAGTGACTATATAAAATAATAAAATAATAGGAATAAGAGATTTCAATAGGTATAATACTTGAACCTACCTATAAAATCTGCAAAATTTTCCATTAGAAGAAATAAAGAGATTTCAATAGGAAAAGTATGAAAAACTCTGGTATGGAAAGATGTGATTAAGAAGATGGGTTTACCATATAATTTCAATCTTATTTATAATCAAATTAGGAGAAATTAGAAGAATATTTGTTAAATTAAGATTTTAAGTAAATTGTATACGTTAATTAATAATAAAAGTTTATTAATTAAATTTGTTACTTAATAATAAAAGTTTATTAATTAAATTTGTTACTTAATAATAAAAGTTTATTAATATGTTTGTTGAGAGATATCTATATATTGATACTTAATTTTTAAAGGTTCCGAATTATTGGGTCGAGAGTTATGGTTAATTTGAATATATATGTGAGAGTAAATGGATATTTGGGTCGGATTGTGGGTTGACCCGCCCATAAACTTAAAACGGTTAAAAATAAAATTAAAAATGTTATAAGTATGATTCGAATTAGCAACATAACAAAAACAAGTATGACCATTTAACCAACTAGGCTATTAACACTTTATATTATTAATTCAACACCAAATTTAATGAACGCGGGACATTTTAACAATATAAGTTCAACTTTTTAATTAACTAATCTATATATATATATATAATTAATGATGCTTAGTTTTTAAAGTGTCCGGATTGACGGGTCGAGAGCAGTGGTTAATTTGGATATATATGTGAGAGTAAATGAATACTTGGGTCGGATTGTAGGTTGACCCGTCCATAAATTTAAAACAGTTAAAAATAAAATTAAAAATGTTATAGTTATGGTTCAAACTTGCAACCTAACAAATCAAGTACAAGTTTTTAACTAACTAGGTTAATAACACTTTATATTATAAATTCAATACCAAATTTGATGAACGCGGGACATTTTAACAATATTAGTTTAAATTTTTAACTAACTAATCTCTCTCTATATATATAATGATGCTTAATTTTTAAAGTGTCCGGATTGCCAGGTCGAGAGTTGTGGTTAATTTGGATATATATGTTAGAGTAAATGGATATTTGGGTCGGATTGTGGGTTCACCCGCCCATAAACTAAAAACGGTTAAAAATAAAATTAAAAATGTTATAGGTATGGTTCGAACTTGCAACCTAACAAAACAAGTACAACCCTTTAACCAACTAGACTAAGAACAATTTATATTATAAATTCAACACCAAATTTGATGAACGCGAGACATTTAAACAATATAAGTTCAACTTTTTAACTAACTAATCTATATATATATATATATATATATATATATATATAATGATGCTTAATTTTTAAAGTGTCTGGATTGTCAGGTCGAGAGTTGTGGTTAATTTGGATATATATGTGAGAGTAAATGGATGCTTGGGTCGGATTGTCTGTTGACCCGCCCATAAACTTAAAACGTTTAAAAATAAAATTACAAATATTATAGGTATGGTTCGAACTTACAACCTAACAAAACAAGTACAACCCTTTAACCTACTAGGCTAATAACACTTTTTATTATAAATTCAACACCAAATTTGATAAACGCGGGACATTTTAACAATATAAGTTCAACTTTTTAATTAACTAATCTATATATATATATATAATAAATGATGCTTAGTTTTTAAAGTGTTCGGATTGACGGGTCGAGAGCTGTGGTTAATTTGGATATATATGTGAGAGTAAATGAATACTTGGGTCGGATTGTGGGTTGACCCGTCCATAAATTTAAAACGGTTAAAAATAAAATTAAAAATGTTATAGTTATGGTTCAAACTTGCAACCTAACAAATCAAGTACAACCTTTTAACTAACTAGGTTAATAACACTTTACATTATAAATTCAACACCAAATTTGATGAACGCGGGACATTTTAACAATATTAGTTTAAATTTTTAACTAACTAATCTCTCTATATATATATAATGATGCTTAATTTTTAAAGTGTCTGGATTGCCAGGTCGAGAGTTGTGGTTAATTTGGATATATATGTTAGAGTAAATGGATATTTGGGTCGGATTGTGGGTTGATTCGATAATAAACTTAAAACGGTTAAAAATAAAATTAAAAATGTTATAGGTATAGTTCAAACTTGCAACCTAACAAAACAAATACAACATTTAACTAACTAGGCTAATAACACTTTATATTATAAATTTAACACCAAATTTGATGAACGCGGGACATTTTAACAATATAAGCTCAACTTTTAACTAACTAAACTATATATATATATAATGATACTTAATTTTTAAAGTGTCCGGATTGTCGAGTCGATAGTTGTGGTTAATTTGGATATATATGTGAGTGTAAATAGATACTTAGGTTAGATTGTGGGTTGACCCGTTCATAAATTTAAAACGGTTAAATATAAAATTAAAAATGTTATAGGTATTTTTACCATAATATTTTTTTTTACGATTTTTTATATTATTACTCATCCAAATGCATGAGATGCATGCTAGTTTTTAATAAGATCATTAATTAGCTAAGTAAATAACAATTAAGAAAGATATTTTGAAATGATTCAATTAATCATTAATTAAGGGAAGGAATCTTAGTTAATAATCAGAAAAATCTTTTAATTAAATTTACTTTTTATATTTTTGAATATTCTATTAGTAACTGAGGAAAAGTTTAGTAATATATTTTGAAATTAGTTAATAAAGGAAGAGAAAATAGTTATTTTAATTAAATATTTATATATATATATATATATATATATATATATAAATTAAATTGTTATCGATCATTAATTACCTTTTTTATTAATTTGAATAAAATATTAAATACTTTAAATTAGTTTAATATGTTAAAAGTATTTAGCATGAATAAAACTAATAAGCACCAAATATATTTCTATACTCATTCATGTTACTTAAAGCTACTAATAAAAAAGTAACCAACGTTTCGGGTGTATATTTGTGCTCGTGTCGTGTCTATACTTGTGTTTTTCGGGTGTATACTTGTGCTCATGTCGTGTCTATACTCGTGTTGTATCTGTGTCGACTCGTGACCGTGTTAAAATTATATAAACTCATAATCGTGTTATGATTGTGTCGTCTCGTACTTGTGTTGTGTCAACACTTACAAGACTCAAGTGAGATAAAAAAAAAGAGCGATATATTTCACTACCCAAAATGACGACAAATGATGAAACAGACATATCTTCAAAAGTTCTGGAAACACTAGTTTCATTTTCGGGATCTAGTGATGTAAATGAGCTCACAAAGATACAAAGTTCTTTTTACAAATTTGGTATAGAAAGTTTTGTTATTAATAATCAGTAAAGTTAACAAAAGAGATCTTGTTGTACTCCAAAGATGGTGAAATGAATGATAGATAGAGCGAATTTCTTATAAAAAGTGTAGATGGACAAAATATAAGATTACTTAATATAGTATTTCCACCAGTTAATCAGTAACCAGTTTATGGAAAACTAATGCATAATTAAGCTAAAAATATTTTAATAAAAAAAAGTTACGAAAATTAATTATTTAACCCATCATACAAAACTATTTAAGAATTCAAATTTTTTAAATTTTATATATATACAAATAATTTTAGAGTGCTAGGCTTGATCCATCCATACCTGTAAGTATAAACAAAATCAAAAAACAATGTATAGGAAGAGTTGAAACTATGGCTAGCTTATTAATTATTAATGTTATTTTGTTTGGCATGCCTATTCTAATTGAGCTAAGTATTTAGCACGAATAAAATTAATAACAACTAAATATAATTATATACTTATTCATTATGCTTAAAGGTACTAATAACAAAATATCCAATATTTCGTGTGTATACTTGTACTTGTGTTGTGTCTATACTTGTGTCGTGTCTATACTCGTGTTGTGCTCGTGTCGAATCGTAACCGTGTTATGATCGTATAAACTCATAATCGTGTTATGATCGTGTCGTCTCGTGCTTATGTCATGTCAACACAAAACCTGAGTGAGATAATATTGTATAGTGTCATTCCGTACCAATTTTGTGTTGAATCATGTAAGTTCATGTTGATTCAACTCATTTTTGTAGTATTATCGACATAATTCTTTCTGTTTTAAATTATTTTTTATAATAAATATTATAATAATAATTTTTTCTTACTAAAAATGATTATTTAACCCATCATACAAAACTATTTAACAAGTAATATTTTCTAAATTTTATATATATACAAACAATTTTAGAGTGGATCGAGGCCAAGTTGGCAGTGCTAGACTAGATCCATCCATACCTGTAAGTATAAACAAATTCAAAAAAAAATGTATAGGAAGATTTGAAATTATGGCTAGCTTATTAATTATTAATGTTATTTTGATTGGCATGTATGTTAGTACGAATAAAACTAATAACAACCAAATATAATTATATACTTATTCATGTTGCTTAAAGGTACTAATAACAAATTATTCAATGTTTCGTGTGTATACTTGTATTTGTGTCGTGTCTATACTCGTGTTGTGTCTGTGTCAACTTGTGACCGTGTTAGAATCGTATAAACTCATAATTGTGTTATGGTCGTGTTGTCTCGTACTTGTGTCGTGTCAACACAAGACCCAAGTGAGATGATATTGTATCTAGAAGGTTGTTAGGCTCAGACTCTTGCAATCCTAAACCGATTGGGTTTGGAAATGATTTAAGTTGAATGGGATTTGATAGTCCCGAAAAAGTTTGGATTTGTTTTGAGGGTGTCTTGAGTGAAGCACCATAACAAAATAATAAGAGAAGGTGACCCTTAATACCATTATCTTAGAATTTGGTGTCATCTTAGTTGTTTACTAGTAAGGAGAATATTACAATGTTAATATAGTTGGGTAATAAGTATAGTATAAGGTTGATAAAGAAAATGACATCTTTTATTATTATTTATTTAATAAATACTTCAAATATAGTGAATCCAAATTACTATTATAGTTTACTTTACTTTGAAATATCTAGCTATTTTACATTTATATTTGGAGCTAACTTTAATCTTTTTTTATTTTAATTTTGGTTTTCAGATTCTAGGTTTTTTAAACAGGAACTTCATGCCTGCTGGCCCATTCTGACCCTAAAATTCTTAAGTTAATTTTTTGAAATGTTTTTTTTTATTTTCTTTTCTAGTTCTTCAATTTTGAGTTGTGCAGGTAATATCAACATTTATACTACTCATCATCTACTACTTTTCTTTGGGATTGATGCATTCATTGCTTCTCGTAACTTATGTTTCAGCTTCTTCTTGTTTGTGTTCTTCCTCAATTATTTTATCCATTTTAATTAATTGGTTTTATTTTGTTGTAGGTGGTTGAAATTAATTAATGTTATGACGAATGAGTGTATACCTACAAAGTTCGGTAACAACAAGGTTGAGTACATTCAATCCAGTGAAAATAAAAAATTACAGCCGAACATTGATGGTAAGCTCATATATATATATATATATATATATATATATATATATATATATATATGATAATTTGAAGGTTAATTAAGAATTTAGAGCAAAGCAAATAAATTATAACTAATTAATTATTGCATTTTTTATGTTGTGTATATTAATATGAGGTGCCTAAGGATATATTCGTATTGTGTCTGTCTCGACTCGTAACCGTGTTAGGAACGTATAAACTCATAATCGTGTTATGAGTTATGATTGTGTCGTCTTATGCTTGTGTCATGTCAACACGTACAAGAGCATAGTGAAATAATATTGTATAGTGTCGTACCGTATCAATATAGTGTAGGTTCGTGTTGATCCAACATATTGCTTTAGTATTATCAACATAATTCTTTCTATGTTAAATTATTTTTACAACATTATTTTTTATAATAAATATTATAATAATTTTTTTATTATTAAAAATGATTATTTAACCCATCATACAAAACTATTTAACAAGTCAAAAATTTTAAATTTTATATATATACAAACAATTTCAGAGTGGAGGCGAAGTTGGCGGTGCTAGGCTGGATCCATCCATACCTAAGTATAAACAAATTCAAAACACAATGTATAGGAAAAGTTGAAATGATGGTTAGCTTATTCATTATTAATGTTATTTTGTTTGGCATTCCTGATCTAATTGAGTTAAGTATTTAGCACGAATAAAACTAATAACAACCAAATATATTTATATATATACTTATTCATATTGCTTAAAGGTATTAATAACAAATTATCCAATGTTTCTTGTGTATACTCGTGTCGTGTCTATACTCCGTGTTGTGTCTGTGTCGACTCGTGACCGTGTTAGGATCGTATAAACTTATAATCGTGTTATGATCGTGTCGTCCCGTGCTTGTGTCTTGTCAACACAAGACCCGAGTGAGTATCTGGAAGGGAGTTAGGCTCGGACTCTTGCAATCCTGAACCAATTGGGTTTGGCAATGAATTAAGTGGAATGGGATTTGGTAGTCCCGAAAAAGTTGGGATTTGTTTTGAGGGTGTCTTTGAGTGAAGAACCATAACAAAATAATAAGAGAAGATGATCATTGATACCATTATCCTAGAATTTGTTGTCATCTTAGTTGTTTACTAGTAAGGAGAATACTACAGTATTTATATTGTTAGGTACTTCAAATATAGTGAATCCAAATTACTATCATAGTTTACTTTACTTTGAAATGTCTAGCTATTTTAGCTTTATATTTGGAGCTTAACTTTAATCTTTTTTTCATTTTAATTTTGGTTTTCATATTCTAGGTTTTTTAAGCAGGAACTTCCTGCCTGCTTGCCCATTCTGACCCCAAAATCTGTGAGTTAATTTTTTCTGTAAATTTTATATGAAATGTTTTTGGCATTTTTTTTCTAGTTCTTCAACTTTGAGTTGTGCAGGTAATATCAACATTTATACTACTCAGCGTCGTCTACTTTTCTTTTGGGATTGCTGCACTCATTGATTTTCGTAACGTATGTTTCCAATTTTTTGTGTTCTTCCTCAATTATTTTATCCATTTTAATTAATTGGTTTTGTTTTGTTGTAGGTGGTTGAAATTAATTATCGTTACGACTATGAGTGTATACCTATAGAGTTCGGTGACAACAAGGTTGAATACATTCAATCCAGTGAAAATAAAAAAAAATTGCAGCCGAACATTGATGATAAGCTCATATATATATATGATAATTTGAAGGTAAATTTAGAATTTAGAGCAAAACAAATAAATTATAACTAATTAATAAATTGCATTTTTTATGTTGTGTATATTAATATTAGGTGCCCAATGATATACGCATGATGTGTCCATGTTGACTCGTGATTGTATTAGGATCGTATAAACTCATAACCGTGTTATGATCGTGTCGTCTCGGGCTTATGTCGTGTCAACACGTACAAGACCCGAGTGAGATAATATTGTATAGTATCATTTTGTACCAATATCGTGTTGAATCGTGTCGGTTCGTGTTGATCCAACCCATTGCTTTAGTATTATCAACATAATTCTTTCTATTTTAAATTATTTTTAAACCATTATTTTTTATAATAATTATTTTTTACTAAATTTTTTATTTAATCCATCATACAAAACTAGCACACACAATTTATCTTTGTGTTAGTAAAACTCTTTGATATGCTGATGTGGGATTTTCATTGTTCTCTATATCAATATTTAGTAGCTATTTAATATGATTTTTTGGGAACCGTAGCCATTTTATATGATGTCTTTATGGCAGGTGTTAAATGCTCCACTTATTGCAGCCATGTTGGTTTAATTTTGTATATATAATATATGTAATCCCTGATATCAGGAGCATATGATGCTATGCAAATCAGAAGTGTAGGCTCGCACCAATGACACTACTTGTCTTCTTTGAGTTTTCACTGATGCATTGTAGTGCCTAGACCTGTCAAATGTTTTAAGCATCGTCTTGTGTTGTGTCTACCTATTCGCTGATACATTTAGCCTGAACACTAACATAACAAGATTAAGTATTAGCTAACCCCAAACACGGACGCGGTATTTAAAGTGTAACACATTGTTTAACACGCCTAACCTGTATTATTAATTAATTATATGCAATGTGATTCACATTGATTAAGACGTGTTAAGACATTTCAGACAAACAAAAATTGTAAGTCTTTGTATATACATATATATAAATATGTATGATTGGCTTTCATCTTCGAAGGGCTAATCTGTCTTCTTGGCGGGAGAGAGAGTAGACCTAGCACTCTCTGTAATCTTACTTATATAAAGTAGTAAAGAGGGGGTTTTAGGTTTTGTATATGCATATGACTAAGTTACCCCTCAACAAATGGATTACGGTATTTTTTCGCTAAACGACACGACAGGTTTATTAGTCTTGACGACCTTACAAACCTTCTGACTCTCTTTCGTGTCGTGTTGTGTTATTTAATAAATTCACAGGCGTAGTAGTGCGGGGCTAGTACTGCTTTCAGCCTGCAAGTCAAGAAGATGCAGAATGGTAATTTGATTTCCGTTGTAATGGTGGCCTTTTATCCTGGTGGTGGGGGAACTCCATGTATATCTTACTTTTCAATATGCTTATTCTGGAATTTTGCCTTGACTTGACAGTTTTTGTTATTTTTATTATTCACTGATGGATGACACATTCAACGTATATTGTTATTATAATTTTACATAAAATAGAATAAAAAACAATTATATTATATATATATATATATATATAATAATTTATATATATTATTTCCTTACTAATTTATATATTCTCTCCTTAATAATTTTATGTTTATATATATATATTTATATATATATATATATATATATATATATATATATATATATATATATATATATATATCAGAATTAACCAAAGCACACTTAAAGGATTTTAAATTAATTCAAATTTAAAAGTTCGAGGTAAAAACGACCGAAAAATGATTCGAGGGGCTTATTTGAGAGCGCCTGGAAAGATTGAGGACATGCTTGGGACTTCAGGAAAGATCTTCTACGTGAATGGGACGAATAAATACAAGATCCGAGTTTGCTTATAAAAGAACAAGTTAAATTGGGTTGGGCTTGAATCCTAGCCTTTAACATGTTTCGATTTTTTTTATTTTTTGGATTTCATGCCCAATGTCATAAAATGTAAATAGCATTGAAATATGACTAGTTTTTTTATTATTTGGATTTCATGTTTCGGTTTGGATTCATGCTTGCGGATAGGGGTGGCAATTTGAAACTGCCCCGCTGAAACCGAGCCGAACCAAACCGATTGGTATGGTTTTTCCCCGCTTTGACTGGGGATCGGGGCGGATCGGGGAAAACCCGAAATATGTTGACCGGGGTTCGGGGCGGGGATGGTATTTACATGCACCGAACCGATCCCCGAACCGAACCGAACCGATAAAATATAATTATATTTATTTAATAAAAATATATTAATTAATGAAATCATTAATTAATGTCATCATTACTTTTCTCTTTTTCAATGAAAACCTTTTTATCTTCCATCCCTCTACACATCCCTCTACACGCTATCTTTAATACACAACTCTAATTATCTTTTACTTTTAATCTCTTCATCTTCCTCTCTTCTTCCTCAATCGTCATTACTATTTCTCTCTCTAGAATTTATTTTAATTTTAGTTACATTTTCTTTATTCTACATACATGATCCATGATTCTCTCTTGAATCTTGAAGGTGTTTTCAGTTTGAAGGTTAGTTGAACTCTTTGCTAATATTAATTTACTGTTTTTTTACTAATCAATATAAACAAAATGGCATCACGTCTTTTTTGTAGGGTGTTTTCTATATTCGTCTTTGTCTTTCACAATCTTTGTTACATCTTCTCTCGACTTGACGACGATATTTTCGATTTCAAGTGAGTTTAGTTATTTTATTTTCATTATAAACAATTAGTATAGATCGCTATTATTTAATTTGTATAATATTTGTGTCTGATAATTTTCTTTTGCTATTATATTCATGTATAATATGATACTTCATTAGTTTATTTAATAGTTTGAGAAAAGAGTATGTTAATAATCTAATATTTTTAAAAGAAGGTAAAATTATTTTATTTAGTATAGTTTGAGAAGTATGATACTTCATTAGTTTATTTACACTTTTATTGTTCTTCAAATAAAAAATGGTATTACATGTTATTTTCTTTTAGTAATTTATTGTTTTTTAAATAAGCTGAAATGTTTTTATTTAGTATAGTTTGAGAAATGTGAGTTTATTTAAATTTTTATTGTTCTTCAATTTAATGTTTTTTAAATAAGGTGAAATGATTTTATTTAGTATAGTTTGAGAAGTATATGATACTTCATTTAATGTTAGTTTTATTAATGATAATTATTAAATATTGATAATAGGTATTCAATGACAACAAATATTGAACATGGTACTAGCCTACTAGGTCGTTTTTGAATGTAGTAAGAGATGATGAAAATGAGAAGAAGAAGGTTAGATTTTTTTTTTATTAAATATGTAATATATATAATAATACTTCATTTTATTTATTAATATATTTTTTTTATTAATACAGAATGTGATCCTAACCATTGAAGAATGAAGATGAAGAATGGAGATTTAGTCCAATTAGAGTTTTTGTTATATTTTGAAACATTATTATTATTAGAAGTTTATTTGTTTTGGTATTTAATACTTTAAAATTATTATTATTGAATGTTATTTTTGTTTGGTATTTAATATTTTGATAATTTATAACTCTAAATATATGAATTATTTTATTTTATTTTATTATTTATATTTTAAATTTAAATTGTTATTCGGTTTCGGTGCACCGCGGGGAAACCCCGTACCCGATCGGGGCGGGGATGGTTTATATTTAAAAACCAAGTTGGAAATCGGGGCGGGGATCGGGGCGGGGTGGGTAAATTCGGGGCGGGGATGGTATTGTCATTCACCGAACCGAACTGCCCCATTGCCATCCCTACTTGCGGATATATTGGATCTGGACATCCCTTATCGGGGGAAATTTGATCAAATGACCCTCAACATTCCCAAAACTAACCTCAAAACTTTCCGTTTTTATTTTTAACTTTTTTTTAAAAATTTGGACACTTTTACCCTTATTTTTATTTTATTTTTTTTTCCTCTTCACGAAATGGTCCCCCTCAAATTTCCCAAACCCAATCCCCCTTCTTCTCTTCCCCTTTTCCTTTCCCCCACGACCCCACAACTATCCTTCCCCCAACTGCTAGCCACCGACGACCAACTGCCACCGCCTCTCATCTCCAACGCCGGCGACAACGAGACCAACCTGCAACGCCGGAGACCCAGCTGCATCGCCGTGTAGACCCAACTGACCAGCATCAAAATGGGTATGTTCATTTCTTCCATTCTGATTTCATTCCCGTTTGAAATGTTGTGTCAAAATGGGGGTACGTTTGAAATGTTGTGTCAAAATGGGTTAGTTTGAAATGTTGTATCAAAATGGGTATGTTACTTACTACCCCGTAATTGTGTCCCACGATCCACGCCCCACGATCCTGTTAGGATTTGTATCTCCCAAATCCGACTTACTTGAAAACAATCTGTAAAAACACAAGAAAGAAGAACACAAGAACACACAGATTTATAGTGGTTCACTCAAATTGAGCTACATCCACTTCAGCCACCACCAGATTTCACTATGAAGAAGAAGAATGAATATAGAGATTTTGCCTCACACTTTATCTCTCTAGAATTTTGTCTTCACCATGTAAACCCTTAATAATCATATATTTATAGGGTAAACATTCAGGTAATAAACCTAAATAACTTTGGTCATGCCCAAGCCCAAAACTAAAAAAATAAAATCCAATAAACTCTAATTAATAATGTACAGTTTATTATAAGTGTAGGCTCCATAACTCAACAATCTCCCACTTGGAGACTAACTTCATCATCTCTCGATCGGTAGTGGCTTTCCACTCGGTGTCTTAACGAAGAAGACCAACTGAAGTTGCACACAACTTCAGTTTCTCATTTGTCACAGCTTTTGTCAACATATCAGCTGAATTCTCACTCCTGGGAATCTTCTCAAGAGCTAATACTCCATCTTCTAAAGTTGACCGGATGAAATGATAACGAACCTGTATATGCTTCGTCCTTCCATGATAAACAGGATTATTTGCCAAATGAATGGCACTCTGACTGTCGCATCGCAACACACTTCACTCGTCGTCTTGACCCAATTCTCGCAAAAAGGGTTGTAACCACATCATTTCCTTAGAAGCTTCTGTCACAACAACATATTCTGCCTCACAACTAGAAAGAGCAACAATCTTCTACAATTTTGAAACTCAACTGATTGCAGTACCTCCCATAGTATAAATATACCTTGTTGTGCTCTTCCTACTATCAACATCACCACCATTGTCAGCATCAACATATCCTTCCAAACCCATATTAGACTTTCGAAAACACAAAGCGAGACCCGTACTTCCTCTTAAGTATTGTAGTAACCACTTTACTACTTCTCAATGTTGTCTACCCGGATTGCTCATGAATCTGCTAACAACTCCCACTGCATGTGCTATATTTGGTCTTGTGCAAACAATCGCATACATAATACAACCAATGGCAGAGGCATACGGAACAGTTGCCATGTAATTTTTCTCCTCTTCTGTTGAAAGCGACTGATCATTAGATAGTCTGAAGTGACTAGCTAAGGGGGTAGTAACTGGTTTTGCATCATACAAGTTGAACCTACTAAGAACTTTCTTCACATATTCTTTTTGTGAAAGCTTGAGAACTTCTTCATCCCTAAAAATTCTCATCCCAAGGATTTGTTTTGCAGCACCCAAATCCTTCATTGCAGACTCCCACTTAATCGATTCATCAGATTGTATTGCTTCCTCATAACATTCAGTTTCACCTCTATCTGTCAACAAGATATAGTTCAGAGATGGAGACCACCTCTCAACTGGTTTTCAATTCCTTGATGATCTTCTCAACTGTATAACCGGTGTTTGTTGATTTACCTATAGGTCACGTTCTCAATGATTTCATCTTCAACAACACATTGTTCTTCTTCGACAACCGGTATATATTCAGCTGAAAATTCTCTCAAATCGACTATACTAGTCTCTTCCAACTTGGAATCACCATCTGATGTCTTCCCAACACAATCTTTGTAGAGAACCTGTTCATTGAAGATAACATTTCTACTACGAATGATCTTCCGATTTTGATCATTCCAGAAACGATAACCAAACTCGATATCACCATAACCAATGAAGAAACATTTATTAGACTTTGGATCAAGCTTGCTCTTATCACATTCATTAATATGAACATATGATAAACAACCAAACACTTTCAAATAAGAAAGGTTTACCTTTTTATTTCTCCAGACTTCTTCAGGAATTCTGAATTCAAGAGGAACAGAGGGTCCCCTGTTTATCAAATAGGCAGTAGTATTGATAGCTTCTGCCCAGAAGGTTTTAGGCAGCCCTGCATGCAATCTCATGCTTCTAGCACGCTCGTTCAATGTTCAATTCATTCGTTCAGCTACTCCATTCTCTTGAGGCGTTCGGGGAACAGTCTTCACCATACTGATCTCATTCACAGCACAATACTCTTTGAAATCTTAATTGATATATTCACCTCCGTTGTCGGATCTCAAGCACTTAACTTTCTAATTTGTTTCATTTTCAACCAAAGCCTTCCACTTTTTGAAAATAACAAATACTTCAGACTTGTGCTTCATAAAGTAAGCTCATACTTTTCTTGTTAAATCATCTATAAAAGTCACATAGTAGTATGATCCGCTAATAGAAGAAACAGGTGCAGGTCCCCACACATCAGTGTGTACCAACTCTAGTTTTTCTTTCTTGAGCTCCTTCCCAATCTTTAAGAAACTCACCCGTTTCTGTTTTCCAAGAATGTAGGTTTCACATAACTGATGTTCAACAGACTTCAGTTCTAGAATTTGTCCATTCTTCAAAAGAATTTTCATCCCTGTTTCGCTCATATGGCCCAACCTGCAATGCCACAGCTCACTGTTCTTCGAGTCATCAACTACAGCAGCAACTGATTCTCTACAAGTTGAAGTCAGGTATAACGTTCCATTTTTGTGACCTCGAGCAACAACTATTGCTCCTTTAGTCACATTCCACGCACCATTTCGACAACTGAAATTGTGACCTTCTTCATCAAGTTGTGTAACAGAGATCAAATTGCGCATTAAACCTGGTATGTGTCTCACCTTATTAATCTTCCAAACAGAACCATTTGCCATTTTTAATTTGATGTCCCCATGCCAACAATATCTAGTGGCTCACCATCTACGAGATAAACTTTCCCACAGTTTCCAACCACATAATTCTCCATTAATTCTTTGTGGGCAGTGGTGTGGAAAGATGCTCCTGAGTCCAAAACCCATGAATCTATTGGGCTATCAACAGACAGAAGTAACGCATCAGTGACAGATTATGTAACAACGTTGGCTGCATCATTTTTATCATCACCATTTTTCTTCGGTGCTTTGCAGTTCCTCTTTAAATGACCTTGTTTACCACAATTCTAGCACTCAAATGTCCGTCCAGACTTGGACTAACTCCTCCTGCTCCTTGACATAGATCTGCTCTTACCTCGGTTGAAATTTCTATCATTACCTCTTCCCCTGTTTTCCACATTCAGAGTAGAACCTTTGAATGTTTCACCAGAATCAATTTTACGAACCTCTTGAGCAAGAATACGATCTCTAATTTCAACAAATTTCAGTTTAGCATTTCCATCTGAATTACTAATTGCTGCCCTCATAGGTTCTCAAATATTTTGTAGAGATGCTAACAAAATTAGGGCACTAACTTCATCCCCAAAATCAATCTCAACAGATAGAAATTGATTCACAATTGTATTGAATTCATTCAAATGAGTAGTGACAAAAGTACCATCAACCATTCTTAAGTAAAAGAGTCTTTTCATTAAGTGTACCTTGTTGTTAGCAGATGGTTTCTCATACATATCAGAAAGAGCTTTCATCAGACCCATGGTGGTCTTCTCCTTTGCTACATTGTGAGCAACTGTCTTGGCTAGCGTCAATCAGACAACTCCCAAAACATGTCTATCAAAGAGTTTCCATTCAGCTTCATCCATCTTCTCTGGTTTCTCACTCAAAGGAACATGAAGCTTCTTTCCATAGAGATAATCTCCAATATGCATTCTCCAGAAGGCATAATTTGTCCCATCAAATCTTCCAATCCCATGTCCTATACTATTCTCACTTGCCATTGTTTCCAATGCTCAGATCTAGCCTAGCTGCTCTGATAGAAAAATTAAGTAAGTTAATTTTTGGAACCGGCTAGACAAACTAAACACTTGTTAACTTTCATGTACAGGTACAGATCAAATCGTATGAACCGGTTGGGGCATCATAAACCGGTTGCTGAAATACTTCAAAAGAAACCTGTTTCAAGTGATCAAGTCAAAGATCAGAGGAACCGGTTTTCACTCTCTCAAGCGACCGGTCAGCAAAGACAAATTCATATACCAGCCGGATCATACTGTACAAGAGACAAAACCGGAAAATTCAAACTTCAAGAGTGACGTAACATGACGAAACAGACGTGTCTTGAAGGAATAAAAGAAGATCAGATCCGATCGGAAGCATGCGAGGAAAGCAATGATGCTCTATTGATCTGAAGTTGACAACCTGAGGTGCATGTCCAACACGTGTCCAAATCTGAAAACCGATTATGTCATCTTACACTCAGAGCTGCCTGCATGACTGCCAAGTGTTGAGGAAGGTGAAGCGTGCAAGCAACCTCTCTGCACCGGCGTGATAATGATCAACCAATCCAGAGGAGAGAGAAGAAAAGTGATCGTTGGCTCTTCTCAGCTATAAAAGGGAGATGAAACGTCTTCATTTAATGTAGTTACGGATCACGAAAAATGAATCATAAAAGCAATAAGTTAGAGAGATAAACTGTTACGATCCAAACCGGTGTGTCTAAAACCGGAAGCTTTCTGTATCGTGTTGTGTTGAGTTGTTGTATTACATCAAAGTGTGAGTTGGTGTAACCGGCGAGTAGCGAGTTGGGCTCGACCGGCAGTGTTGTTGTAACTATAAAAGTTAGTGGAGATCCTTCTCATAACTTGAGAAGAAGGGGTGACGTAGGAGAGTTTGCTCCGAACATCCATAAAAATCATTGTCTCGTGTTCTTTCTTTCGTTTTCATTACTTACTTACTTAGCCTAACCTCAAACCAATCGTACTCCTTAAACCGGTCCACTCATATCCATAAAACCGACTCCTTCTAAAAACATCATTTAAGTCGCATAAGTTGCTTCAACCTGAAACAGACATTTCCGCCCTTGAACCTGGTTCAAGAGTCTGTGACAGCTTGTGTAGTGCTGAGAACGGTTTTAGTCTCTAACCGGACTATCACCAAAGTGTTGTGTGTGTTGTAAGCGGCCACCCTTCCTGAAACCGGAAACACCCCGGTCCTCCAAGGGCGTCCCCGATCCTAACATTCTCTAATACCAGTTGTTAGGATTTGTATCTCCTAAATCCGACCTGCTTGAAAACAATCTGTAAAAACACAAGAAAGAAGAACACAAGAACACACAGATTTATAGTTGTTCACTCAAATTGAACTACATCCACTTCAGCCACCACCAGATTTCACTATGAAGAAGAAGAATGAATACAGAGTTTTTGCTTCACACTTTATCTCTCTAGAATTCTGTCTTCACCATGTAAACCCTTAATAATCATATATTTATAGGGTAAACATTCAGGTAATAAACATAAATAACTTTGGTCAGGCCTAAGCCCAAAACCAAAAAAAGAAAACACAATAAACTCTAATTAACAATGTAGAGTTTATTATAAGTGTAGGCTTCATAACTCAACAATCCACGATTCACGCTCCACGCACTACCCATGCCCCACGCCCAAGACCACGCCCAAGCCCACGCTCAACGCACTACCCCACGCCCCACGCCCAAGCCCACGCTCCATGCACTACCCCACGCACAACCCCCATGCACAACCCCAGGCACAACTCCCAGGCACAACCCCCATGCACAACCCCCACGCACAACCCCCACGCACAACCCCCACGCACAACCTCCACGCACAACCCCCACGCACAACCCTCACGCACAACCCCACGCCCAAGCCCATGCTCCACGCACAACCTCCACGCCAACCCTACGCCCCATCCACGCTCAATCTCACGCTCAACGCACTACCCAAATATACCATTCTCAGCATTCAGAATAAGAAAAACATATACCAAATATTCACAAACCATTCACAAACATTCTCATCATTTCAAACTATACCATTCTCATCATTTCAAACCCAAAACCTAAACTAAAACCCTAAAACCCTAAAACATTTCATACTCAACATGAAAGAGAGGGAGGAGTAGTCGAATTAACCTGAGATATGTTGGGCGAACGTCGGGGAGACGACTTCAAGCGTTCGGGGCTTGGCGATCGTCGAGGAGTTGGGCTGGAAGCGTCTTGGCTATCGTCGGGGCTCGAGGGGTTGCGCGTCGTCCTATGGAGAACGTCGGGGGAGTCAGGGATGGTGTAGTTGGGGGAGTTCGGGCTTGGGTGTGGGCGTCTGAGGGAGGGCTGGGGAAGAGTAACGGTCGGGAGGGGGGGGGGGGAGAAAGAGAGAAAAAAGTGAAAATGTGGATTATTTGATTTTAAAAAAAATAGTAAAGGTAAAACTGTCTAAATTTAAAAAAAAAAAAGTTAAATATAAAAAATGAAATCTTCAAGGTTATTTTTGGAAATTACCCTCTTGGGTCATTTGATCAAATTTCCCCTCATAGGCCGTAGAGACGGTTCGGTTCGTCTTCAGTCATGACGTCTTCCTTTTAGGAGAATTTCAAATGACTAGTTTTGGATGTATATATGATTCATACAGATACAATTAGAGCATGTTTGATAGGCTAGTTTTTATGATTTTTTATTTTATTGTTTTTAAAAATTATGTATAATTGTTTTAACTATCCAATCACTAATTTTATAAACTAAAATATTCTTATTTTACTTTTATTAAATTTAAATTTTAAATAAAAAAAGTAATTTTAATAATTAAATTAATTATAAACTTAAATAATCTATTTTTTATTCAATAAATTTTGAGACAATATAAAAAGAAACCCAAAAAATAAGATCACACAAGTTCTTTAGATAAATGGTTGTGAATATGATAATGGTAGTTGGGTGACTTCAAGTATTTTAGTTTCAAAATGTGGTTACATAGCTGGGATTTTGGAGTTTCCAAACAAAGTAGTATCTCTTGCCTCGTGATTAATTAAAAAACCTTTTATGTAAGGTATAGGTAAATTAAGACTATTTCACAGATATGGAAGAAATGTAACTTAGATGGTCCACTTTAACAACCACCATACTTTTCTCAATTACTTTGAAGATCAACTTTAACAACAATGCCCGACAACTTTCCTAATTTATTGATGCAAAAATTGGTCATTTTAAAAAATTACATCATAAAACTAAACGAGTTTTTATCACTTCTATATATATTAGATATATATTTGTTTATTTAAATAGTCGATTTAGCCTAATAAAATGGTGTACTTATAAATCGAGTATGATTTAAGACGAAAAATAGATTTAGAAATGTATTTTGGGGGAACTGTTAAAATCATTTCATTAAAATTTCAAAAGTGTGAGGATCAGAAATTAAAGCTAGACAAATTTTAACTATAATTAATGATGACAATCAAAAGATCCTAAAAAAACTAATTAGTATCATTCAACATTTTAAAAAAACAGAGATTACAAACAGAAAAGATTACATTCAAACATAACCATCCCAACTTGAGATTTTTGCATATCATCTATCTTCATTGCGAGGCCTTCTTCCTCTTCTTCTTCCTCTTCCTCTTCCTCTTCCTCTTCCTCTTCCTCTTCCTCTTCCTCTTCCTCTTCCTCTTCCTCTTCCTCTTCCTCTTCCTCTTCCTCTTCCTAAATCGAGTATGATTTAAGACGAAAATTAGATTTAGAAATGTTTTTCCCTCGTATAATATAAAAAATATGGCATGCATGGCATTTAGAATAAAAAATTACTTTGGAATTAAATTGAGGGACAGAATAGCCATTAAGGCAAATTTGAGTCTCATGGTTATTTTATAAGTTAGATACTCAAATTGTATAGACCGACCAAATTTGAGACCTAAATTGCTTGGCCAAAAATAAAATATCAGTTTATGTGTTTCAACTCTCTCTTAATTCTATTCATAGTTGTTTGGCAAATTAATTAGTCTATCTCAATTTTCTTGGATTCTATTACAAAGGAGGATCAGCCTGGGCTTTAGACCTTGTAATCCTATAACAACTTTAGCATATTTGAAACAATAATAATTATAAGAGAATGAGCATTTTTTCTCTAGCTTGAGGACCAATATCATCTAGTTAAAGAAAATTTCTAATTGAGCTAAGTATTTAGCATGAATAAAACTAATAACAACCAAATATATTTATTTACTTTTTCATGTGGCTTAAAGGTACTAATAACAAATTATTCGATGTTTCGTATGTATACACGTGCTCGTGTCGTGTGTATACCTATGCTCATGTCGTGTATATATTCGTATCGTGTCTATACTCGTATTATATTCGTGTTGATTCGTGGTCGTGTTACGATCGTATAAACTCATAATTGTGTTGTGATCGTGTTGTCTTGTGCTTGTGTCGACTCAAGACCTGAGTAAGATAATATTGTATCGTGTCGTTTTATACCAATATTGTGTCGATTCGTGTTGATACGACTCATTGCTCATCTCTAATATCAGGTAGCAAAGATATAAAACATTATATATATAGCTGAACAAGTTCCACCAGAATCATCAAAGGTTTCTACTACATACATTTTGTTATGCATGCATTCTTGGAACATAAGTGTCAAATTATAATTACACTTGTGATATTATTATTAATCTTCTTAATATGGTGTTTACAGGTATGTGAAGAGACGGAGTGATGACCAATTGAGAGATATCATTTTCGAGGCTGAGACGAGTACATGCATGTCCTTGGATAAAGACATTGGCGGCATCCCAATTGTGCCTGGTGGCCTGGAGCTTGTTCAACGACACTTATGGCTTTTCCAGACGTAACCAGACAATTCATGTAAACAAGAAGGGTATCTCATGGAAGAATTCAAATCTGCTGTCCCAAAGATAATGTCTCATTTGCTGTCTCATAGTAGAGGAGATAGTGGAGAGAAGAAAGAGAAAATTGAATATTAAAATTAAATGTCATATATATAATTTGTTAGGATTTAAAATTTAAAGTTTAAGTTTTAGAATTTAGGGTTTAGAATTTAAGATTTAGGATTTGTTTCATATATATAATTTTTTTATTTTTCTAATTTATCAAAATTACGTTGTGATAAATGAGACAGCAAAGTACAGCTTCACTTGGGACAGCAGATCCTCCCCTCATGGAAGAGCAGCAACAGGGGACACAAATTCGGAAATAATGTGTTCCCAAAAAAATTTCAGAGTAGATGCCAAGTTGGTGGTGCTAGGCTAGATCCATCCATACCTATTATAAGTATAAACTAATTAAAAAAAACAATGTATATAATTGTTCCCTGGCTAGCTTATTATTAATGTTATTTTGTTTGGCATGCCTGCAGTTGAGTGAGCAAGAGGATCTGATGGTATGGATGAGGAAGGAACCTCTTCCCACGTTTAGGAAGTTGTATGGGAAGATCTCTTTCGATCAAGATTGAGGGTCCGAAATGGACGAACGGAGCGGCCGTGGGCTGGCAATACGGCCGGTTTAGAGAGGATCTAAAGTTTAACGAGAACGATGTGCGGTTATAGGCGGGCTATGATTTCTCATTGCTGGCTTTCATTCTCATTAACCATTTCAAGTTAAGGTCATTACTTTTTCTTTTATATATATATATATAATATATATATATATATATATTTATATATATATATATATATATATATATACTTTTACTTCTTTCTTTAATGAAATGTATGAGACCTGAATATCCATCCAGCTTGTCATGGAATCATACAAATTTATTCTACCAAAGTTATTGATTATCTCTTTCTCCTCTAAACGATGTGATATTGTAAGTTATTTATAATTTTTTTAAATGGAAATTAAGGAAGAACTAGCACCCATAGAATGGCCCACTGCTTAGAGTTGAGCAATGGGTTGGATAACACAAACCGATACGATTCAACATGATATTAGTACGAAATGACACGATACAATATTATTTCACTCGGGTCGTGAGTTGGACACGACACATTTACAAGATGACACGATTATGACATGATTATGAGTTTATACGAACGTAATATGGTCACGAGTCGACATAGACACACTACAAGTATAGACACGAACATGAGTATACACACGAAACTTTATCACTATTCCACAAATGAATAAAAAACTTTATTATTTTTCTTTTTTATTAACTCGTTAAATCATTTTAAGTCACACATACTCATTTTTTCAATTTTAATTAATATATTTTGAGAAATAATTTTATACTGGATTAGTTATTTGAATAAGCTTTATTATATTCCTTTATACAACGGATCATATGATTTAATTTAAAAAAAAACATCTGATCGGTTGTATAGGAGAATATAATAAAGAATATTCTACTAACTGATCCAATATAAAATTATGTCTCAAAATATATTAACTAAAATTAAAAAAAATGAATATGTGTAACTTAAAATGATTTAATAAGTAAATAAAAAAGAAATATAAGAAAGTTTTGTATTCATTTGTGGAATAGTGATAAAGTTTTGTGTCTATACCCGTATTGTATCCGTGTGGACTCGTGACCGTGTTACGATCGTATAAACTCATAATCGTGTTATGATCGTGTTGTCTCGTGATTGTGTCGTGTCAACCCAAGACCTGAGTGAGATAATATTGTATAGTGTCGTTCCATACCAATGACGTATCGGTTCGTGTTGATCCAACATATTGTTTTAGTATTATAGACATAATTCTTTTAATTTTAAATTATTTTTACAACTTTATTTTTTATAATAAATATTATAATAATTAAATTTTTTATTAAAAATGATTATTTAACCCATCGTACAAAACTATTTAACTAGTCAAATTTTCTAAATTTTATATATATATAAACAATTTGAAAGTGGAAGCCAAGTTGGCGGTGCTAGGCCGGATCCATCCATACCTGTAAGTATAAACAAATTAAAAAAAAAAAAATTGTACATGAAGAGTTGAAAGTATGGCTAGCTTATTAATTATTAATGTTATTTTGTTTGGCATG
Organism: Impatiens glandulifera; assembly: GCF_907164915.1. Taxonomy (NCBI): domain Eukaryota; kingdom Viridiplantae; phylum Streptophyta; class Magnoliopsida; order Ericales; family Balsaminaceae; genus Impatiens; species Impatiens glandulifera. The sequence goes on along the minus strand of NC_061862.1, from coordinate 30,275,710 downwards.
CCTAATCTAATTGAGTTGAGTATTTAGCAACAAAAAAAACTTATAACAACCAAATATATTTATATACTTATTTATGTTGCTTATATATTTATTTACTTATTCTTGTTGCTTAAAGGTAATAATAACAAATTATCTAATGTTTCGTGTGTATACTTGTACTTGTGTCGTGTCTATACTCATGTTGTATCTGTGTCGACTCGTGATCGTGTTAAGATCGTATAAACTCATAATTGTGTTATGATCGTGTCGTTCTGTGTTTGTGTCGTGTCAACACAATACTCGAGTGAGATAATATTGTATCTAGAAGGGAGTTAGGCTTGGACTCTTACCATCCTAAACCGATTGGGTTTGGCAATGAATTAAGTGGAATGGGATTTGGCAGTCCCGAAAAAGTGGGAATTTATTTGAAGGGTGTCTTGAGTGAAGAAACATAACAAAATAATAAGAGAAGATATCATTGATACCTTGATAAAGAAAATGACATCTTTTAGTATTATTTATTTAATAAATACTTCAAATATAGTGAATCCAAATTACTATCATAGTTTACTTTACTTTGAAATATGTAGCTATTTTACATTTATATTTGGAGCTTAACTTTAATCTTTTTATCATTATAGATTCTAGGTTTTTTAAGCAGAAACTTCCTGTCGGTTGGCCATTCTGACCCCAAAATCGTGAGTTAATTTTTTCTGTAAATTTTATTTAAAATGTTTTTGGCATTTTATTCTAGTTCTTCAACTTTGAGTTGTGCAGGTAATATCAACATTTATACTACTTAGCGTCGTCTACTTTTCTTTTAAGATTGTTGCCTCATTGCTTCCCGTAAGGTATGTTTCAGCATTTTTTTTTTTCTTCCTCAATTATTTTATCCATTTTAATTAATTGGTTTTGTTTTGTTATAGGTGGTTGAAATTAATTATCGTACGATGTATGTATACCTACAGAGTTCGGTGACAACAAGGTTGAGTACATTGAATCCAGTGAAAATAAAAAAATTGCAGTCGAACATTGACGGTAAGCTCATATATATACTCGTGTCGTGTATATAGTAGTGTTGTGTCCGTGTCGACTCGTGACCGTGTTACGATCGTATAAACTCATAATCGTGTTATGATCGTGTCGTCTCGTGATTGTGTCGTGTCAGCCAAGAGTCGAGTAAGATAATATTGCATAGTGTCGTTCTATACCAATATCGTGTCGGTTCGTGTTGATCCAACCCATTGCTTTAATATTATTGACATAATTCTTTCTATTTTAAATTATTTTTACAACATTATTTTTTATAATAAATATTATAATAATTAATTTTTACTAAAAATGATTATTTAATCTATCATACAAAATTATTCAAAACTATTTAATAGGTCAAATTTTCTAAATTTTATATCTATACAATAATAAAAAATAGAGTAGAGGGCAAGTTGGCGGTGTTAGGCTGGATCCATCCATACCTGTAAGTATAAACTGATTAAAAAACAATGTATATGAAGAGTTGAATTATGACTAACTTATTAATTATTAATGTTATTTTGTTTGGCATGTTTGCATGCAGTTGAGTGAGCAAGAGAATCTGATGGTATGGATCGATGAGGAAAGTGCCTCTTCCCATGTTTAGAAAGTTGTACAGAGGATAAAGGTTATATGAGAAAAGGAGATAAAATCGATGTGATTATCGATAACCGCTACAACACCTACACTTTCAATGGCAAGAAGAGGCTCGTCCTTTCCACGACTTCCTTGGTATTGCATCCCTGGTTGGAGGCTGGCTATGGTTTCTCATTTCACTAGCTTTCATTTTCATCAACCATTTCAAACCAAGGTCATTATTTTTTCTTCTTTCTTCTTCTATATATATCTTCCTTTATTAATCTACATTTACTTCTTTAATAAAATGTAGGAGACCTAAGATCCATCCAGCTTGTCATGCATGGAATCACAAAATTTTATTCCGCCAAAGTTATTAATTATCATTATTTCACTCGGGTCGTGGATTGGACACGACATGAACGATACGATGCGATCACGACACGATTATGAATTTATATAATCGTAACACGGTCACGAGTCGACACAGACACAACGCGAGTATACACACGAAACGATATAAACACAATTAGTCACGACCTAAGCTATTCAACTTTACATAATATTTTCTCTAAATTTATTTAAATTCTCATTCAATAAATAAATTATGTGAATAAAAATGTGAGTCTTCTAATAATTCTCTCCATCCGATATTATTTTTATAATTTATTTATTTATTTTAAATTTTAAAATTATATTAAATTAATTTAATTTTTTTAAATTAAAATTAATAAATTAATAATTATATTTTATAATTTTTACTAACAATATAATTTTATATATATATATATATATAAATAAAGAACATGAGTGTGTCAAGACACGACATGACACATATGAAAACGGGCATCGACACGATACGATTAGGTCGAAACTCTAGTTAGAATAACACGAAACACAAATTTAAACACGAGTTATCAAGACACGAATAAATCCGTGAACACAAATTTACACGACATGAAAGAGCTCGTGGATCATAATATTTTGAGTGAGTCAAGAAATGACATGTATACGATTGAGACACGACACAACACGACTTTTCCGAGTCGAATACGACCGTTTATGCACGATACCCAACTCTACTCTAGATTACGTGATATTGCAAGTTATTTTGGTTTGGATACACGGGAGAGTCAATAAATTATCATCTTATTTTTGTTTTCTATGCGTGATTCATTGCCTTTTATTTTGTTGCTTTAATTTCGAATTTACATGTATATTATTTTCTCATACTATTTTAAAAATAATATTAGGATGCCTTTGTTCAAGAATCTTTGCTTTACCTCTTGTCATATAATTTTGAGTTAGATAATATTTATTTCATTCATCATAAAAAAAAATATCACTAATATTTGTATAAATTCAGTTATTACAATATATCGGTTTATGTATCAGACTATTCGGGTTCAAAAATTTCAAGACATTTTAGTACCCAATTTTTCGGGGTGAGCTCGGCTTTAAATAGGATTATAATTCAATACTACTATATTTATCGTGTCTAATTATTCATTAAAAAATCACTATACCACAAATGAATCAAAAACTTTCTTTTTTTTATTGACTAGTTAAAATCATTTTAAGTTACACATATTTATTTTTTTAATTTTAGTTAATATATTTTGAGACATAATTTTATATTCGGCAAATTACATGGGCGATCCTTTAATTACTCTGATCGCTCACTTTAGCTCTTAAATTAATTTTTGAAATAAATTGCCCCTTCAACTTTTAGAATCTTTTAGAAGGGTCACACATGGCCCTTCCGTCAACCTTTTTTTTTAACATAACGGTTTAAACTTAAAATATTATTTTTTTATATATTATTTTTAATCTTAATTTTATTTATATATATATATAATTATTAAATCGCTTATATATATAATATTATATATATATATTATCATTAATTTTTATATTTATATCATTATTAAATCTCATATATATATATATATTATTTATTTATATATATATATATATATATATATATATATATATATATTTCTTTATCTATACAACAAAGTTTAAAAACAATTTATATATATTATCTTTAATCATTAATTATATATATTTGTATATTTTATATAATATATATTTTAAAAAATAATTTAAAGGTTAAAAGTAACGATAACTTCCAACTACTCAAATATTTTTAACCCTTAAATTATTTTTAAAATATATATTATATAAATATTATATATAAATGAATGATTAAAGATAATGTATATAAATTATTTTAAATTTTATTTTATATAGATATAAATAAAAATAAATAATATATATTATCCATATATTATATAAAATATTTAATAATTATATAAATATAAAAATTAATAATAATAATATATATATATATAATATTATATATATACGATTTAATAATTAAAATATAAAAATTAATATTAAAGATTATAGATAAGAAAATAATATTTTAAGTTTAAATCATGTTTAACCAAAAATTGACGGATGATTGTTCATCTTTAAAAGGGTGATTTGTTTCAAAAAATAATTTGAGGGTCAAAAGTGAACTATCAGAATAGTTAGAGGGCCGTCCAGATAACTTATCATATACGAAAACCCTATACTATATCAAACCCCTATACAACAGATCAAATGATTTTTTTTTTGTTAAAATTAAATCGGTATAATGTTGTTTTAATTCGGATCGATTTGAATATTAATCTCCAATCAATTTCACTAAGAAATCCTAATTAAAATTGGAGATAACGAAAATTAGGGATAATCCAAAAGAATAAAGGTTATGTATCAAGAATTGCAATATGAAAAACAGAGGACATGGTTCCTAAAGGTGCAGCAAAACAGACGAAGTCTTCAATGGCAGCACTCTGCATTCCATTGATACTTGTTTATAGGTGGTCAATTTTCGATTTTCACTAAAAATGACTTATAATTTCCGAAAATTCAAAAAAAAAAAAGTTGTGTTTCCGGGTCTCTTCTTCTGTTGTTGGGTTTTTCTCATCAAAATTGTTTCAATGAATCGTCTAGTACATACACATATACCACCCCTCCCCCTCATGTGTTTCTTGACCAAACAAGGCCTGAGAATCAATTAAAGGTTTTGCCCAAAGAGAAACCCGAAAAGAAAATCTCAAATTTCCTCAAGACTATTATATATACTATATACTAGTAGTAATTAATTAGCAACGGCTAGTTCATCAAATCTAGGCCTTGTTCTATCAGGTGAATTAAGACCTTCTTCCATGACTTTCCTTTTGTTGTTGCTTTTGCATTGATGAAGCTGCTGCGTTTGGATATCTGATTTCTCTGTTTCTCCTCCTACTAATAATTCCTCATCTTGATTTTTTCCTTCTACTTCTTTCTCAATGTTATTATTATGATGATGGTGATGATGTTTGGTTCTCATCATGCGAGACAACTTGTTCACGTCTGATTTTTTCACAGGTTTTAGAAAGAATTCTTCAGCTCCTTCCTCTAAGCATCTGTTTACAATCATCAACAATGATTCAGTTTTCAGCACAAACATATTTTTGTTGAATTAAATTCTTGAATTGTTTCTCACCTGCTTATTCTCGAAGGAACATTCTCAGATGACATGATCACAACTGGTATGTCTTTGAGAGATGAAGATTCCTGCACAAAACATAGAGATTCAGCAAACAAAAACTAGGAAATCATGACCAAAAGTTGTAACATGTATGTATGTGTGTACCTTAATTTTCTTGAGCAAATCATATCCGGTCATTCCAGGCATACAGTAATCCGTGATTATCATATTCACCTCAACTTCCTGCTAAAAACCCAACAAAATTTGAACAACCCACATGAGCAATCCATGGAAATTCTCCAATATGAGAAAATCCAAACAGAGAGATGAATTACCTGATGAATGTTTGGAGGAACAGATTGGTGATTTGGATCGATTATGCCCTCTTCATGCCAACCCAGAAATTCTAAAGCCTTGGTGCCGGAATCCACAGTGGTAACTAAAAGGAACAAAGAAGAAGAAGAACCATGATAAGAAAGAGCCCATCAATGAAAATGTATCTATTTCTCTACTAACCTTGATAAGAAGAAGTCTTGAGGAGCATCTCAATCAATCTTCTATCTATAACACTGTCATCAACGGCCAACACATGAAACTTAGATTGAACAGCCATACCCATCTTCTAGCTATATCTCTGGATCTTATCAAGAACCCTAAAAGAAAGATTACAAGAATAATCGTGGGTTCTTCTCCTTTCTTTCTTTCTTTCTCTCTCTCAGCTTTCTTTAGTGCTCTTGGTTGGCTGGTTGAAGCTTTTCTAAGGGTTGGTTGAGGTGAGGAAATGAGCTTCCTGTTGAAATAAAACCCACTAAAATCCATATCCCATAAAGCAAGATCTGACGGATTTCAACCTCAAGATTTCCCCCTTAATTTTATTCATTTTTAATTATAACACAAGCAAACCCCAACCCAAAACATACCAATTAAAGAATCATTAAATTTAAATATTATTACAAATCAACTTATAATGGTATTGACCCCTATTTAAATATTATATTTTTATCACAAATATTACAGTTTTTTCTGCATTTTCTTTTATAAGTATAAGATTAGTTTCTAATAAATGGAAGTCAATATTAAATAATGCTACTTGGCTAATATTATTATTATTAATTGTATTTAGCGGTTTGGGAGCCAAACAAACAAAGCCTGGTGGATGGGACCCACCAAAATCCTTCCAAGAGATACGGGTGATGTCAGCATTTGTGCCTTTTCTCCTCTTATGTAAAAATCATGTGCACATAAAAACATATCTTGGGCAGGTGGGCAAAGGGATGAGAAAAAAGAACATTTCCATTTATATATTATTTTTTTTTACAGATTTGAAAAAAATATTCTAATTTACATCGTTTCATTAAAAAAGTGACAAAATTATATTTGAAATTACTTTTCATCTGTGATCAAGAAAAAAATTGATTATGATCAGATTAGTTTTTGCATAAAAAAACAAGTCTTTTATTTGAATATTTGTTTTTTCTTTAATTTAGAAGTTAGTTTTACTATATCAAAATCAGTCTTTTTATTTTAACTATTATCCTTTTTTATTTCTAATATAAAAAACATTTTCATTTATTTAAACCTAATTTAGATTTCTAAAATAATCACTTATATAATTTTTGCCTTAATTGAAAATTATATAAATAATTGGTGACTCACTCTGATAAAAAAGAGTTTTGATTAAGAAATTATGTTAAGCTCAATTTTTATTAAAATAAAAATAAATGAAAGAGAACTATAATAACGCCTTAAATGAAAATGGGGTATATACACTATAAAAACAATATACACCCACATTAAATATATTTAAAATTCAGGGTCATCGGGGTAAATTTGTTAGTTGTGAGAGACTGAGAGGCTGGGTTCTTAGTTTTATTGTTGGAATGTATGAAGGATGTGGAAAGAAATTTAACAAAATCATTCAAAAAATTTAAGGTATTACTGGTAATTTATCTATAAAGAACTTGAGTTGCTTTATATTTGACTCGATGATATCTCAAAAGTCGAAGATCTCTACCAAAATAAAATAAATAGTCATTTATTGGTGTCACGTTTTTCTAATCCTTGTCGAACCACACATTTACCAAATACATGCCATCATATCATCATATGTATTCTAATATTCATTGGAGGTTTATCATTGACCTATCTTTGATTAAGATTCATATATATATATATAATGCAAATATTATTTTGAGTGAAATGTTGTATACAAGTATATAATTTAGTTTTAAGATTGTTTTTCTTATTTTATTATTTTATGGAGGGAATGGGGGAAATAGTTAAAATTTGAAATTCATGAATTTAAAATTGGCACTGTAGTGGAACCTTATGATTATGATGATTCGATATGGGAGTCCTCTTTATGCCAAAGTTGGACCATTTTTGGTCTATACTTACATGTGACATGTTTGGTCACTTCATTTCTCAAAAAGATAAAAATAAAATGTAATACTTATATAATAAACATGGGTGGCAAAAAAAAAGTTAGTAGTATAAGCTCAAACATAATAAAAACTGTGAAAAAAATGAAAAATAAACAAGCACAAAAAAAAATGAAAATGTGAGATGAGGCATAAAAATGAATAAAAAATGACATTTATAGAGCTAACAAATTAAATATTCATTGTTTTTATATGAACTTTTTTTTTCTATGAAATTTTGCAAATTACAAATTGAGTATTTATCTGTAAATGTTTAGTTTCTCATACTTAATATTTAATTTTAACAAAAAAAAAAATTAATAGCCTCCTAATTAACTTTCTTGAATAGAAATGTTATGCTATAAAATAAAATAGAAAAGCTAAATAAGTAAAAATTACATACAGTACTAAGTGAAATCATATATATATAGATTCATATAATAAGAAATGAAAAAGAAATAACAAGACCACAGTTGAGAAAATAGACAAAATCATACTATGCTCAGCAAAAAAGAAAAAATACTCAAATACCATTTCTAATAGTCTCAAATTCGATTCAAAATTGGACATTCAAGTTGATTAGGTTAGAGTTTATTTAAAAAATGTTAATGTGTTAATGATTTTTAAGAGTGAGTTTTTTTTTCTTAAAATGATTTAGAGTATTAATATATAATGATAAAATAATTTTATAAAAATAAATATAAAATATTTTAGTATTTTAATTAATAAATTGAATTATCTAATTAATAATAGAATGAATTAAATTATTAAAAATTTAAAAACTTATAACCTAATATGTAAAAGTTTTACAATATTGACTTATTTTTCTTTAATACATTGTCTTGCTAAATATTGAATATTCAACTTGGATTGTCTCTCTTTTTTTCTTTAATGACACTGATCCCTAAGAAACTTTTATCCATTCTTACAAACCTCTCATAATTATCCATAAAGTTCTTAATTAATTACCAGTGGTTTATTCTTTTTTAGAAGTTTGTATGTTCATCAAAGACATGTATAAGAGTTAGGTTTGATGTTTGGTTATTGGAATAAAATTCAATTTTTATTTTAAAATTTAAATATTATATCAATTATTTAATCAATTAATTTTACTCATTTAAATAAATTTAATATTAATATATATATATATATATTAAATAAAAACAGGTCAATATAATTTGGTCTTCAAAATTTAAAAATCAAATTTTTAAAAATTGGTATTATAGGAAAAAACTCAAGATAACTCAAAATTTCATTCCTCAAACAAGCCCAATTTGACACTCAAAGTTTGAATTGGTTTTGTTTTCTTCTACAAATTATTTCAAATAGAAAATTTAAAAGAGACACTTGACAAATTAATATTTTAGCGTTTAAGTTACAAGTCATATATATAACCTATAAAACAACACCCATACCTTCTATATCGAATTACATTCTTGTTGGAATCATTTTGACAAAAGTGATGATTAATTGTCACAAAACCCAATAAAATAAAATAATAGACGAATAAATAACAAATTTATAAAAAAAAAATGTTTTAAAGATATATGAGCTGTTCTATTTAAAAAAAATATAATAATAATAATAATAATAAAGATTCCCATTGGCGTACAAGTATCCGGTACAACCTGTCACAGCTAATTGGGTCTAGTACTATATACCAAGCAAAAACTTAAATCCTCCGCGGGTGGGGTCATCTCAGCGGCTGTTCTACGGTGTTGTTCTGATATCCCGTGGATTCTTCCACTATCCAATGATGGAGCCCCACGTATCGGACATTCTATTCAACTCAGACAAAAATAAATATTTTTCATGTCTAATTTGATTCACTTGAAAATAATAAAAATCTAACTCTTTTTTTTATTCTCTCATCTCACCTTTTTTTTTTATTTGAATTACCTAACCATTTAGGGCTTGGTTGAATTTTTTTTTTTAATTTTACCTGGGTTTATTTGGTAAAAATTAGAAAAAATTAGTTTTTAAAATTTAAAGACTAATTTACTCTTTTACTTTAGAGAATATGGTGTAGGTGAGAGAATGATGGTTTAGAGAGTGAGGATAAAATTAGAGGATAGTTTTAGTATTTACATGATAAAATTATTTGATTTGATGGTTGATAAGATGTTTGAATTTTGGGATAAAAATTGAATTTTATCACAAAAACTCTTTCATCAAACGAGCTCTTAGATTATGTTTGGTTTGAGTTAATTAGATTAATTTAACCTATATTAATTAACAATATTTTTACATTATTTTTATTCAAAAAATACAACTTATACATAGTTAAGTCGTCAAGGTAGTTTAAGTGACAAATAATTTGTAAGAAATTAAATGTCATTTGTAATAAATAATTATATTTGGAATCTTTTAAAGTATTATTAAGAATAATTAGGTGATGTCCGAGTCTTTTGGGTAGTTGCTGGGAAGTTTAAATCGATTCGACTGATATGCCATATTTGGGTTATCATCCTAATTATTTTTGGTGAACTATCTTGTTGGAGAGAAATTGTCGAATTTTCAATGATCGTAGTTATCCGATTCGTATCATTTATAATAATATTATTATGATGTTTTTTAAGATTCGTTCATGAAAATAAGTAGAGTTTGTTAGTGAGTACCGAGTTATCAGTGAGTACGAGTTAATTGTTTTTCTCGAGAATTTACGAGTTCGATAACTCAATAAGTATTTTTTTTTCTTAGTTTTTTCTTTTATGTCATGTTTTGTCGTTATAATTAAACGATTTTATTTTATTTAAAATAAAAAATAAATATAATAAATAACTGTTTTTTTAATTTATATATTATCTAAACTTATTAAAATATAATCAAATCATAATATTTAAAATAGTTAATAAATTCATATTTTCACAAATAATTAGAAATATATTTATTAATCCATCTTCAAATATTAATACTAAAATCTCATTAAATTATAAATTAAAATAATTAAAAACATTAAATACTAATATTAATGTACTTTAATAATTAATAATAGTAAAAAACTAAATAGTAACAAAATATCTTTTATTTTAAATTACCAACCTTCTAATATTTCAAACCAAATAAAAAATGATAAAATATATACAATTTTTATATATCAAATAAAATAACAATATATAATTTAGATTGTTTTTATTTGAATAATTCAAATAAGAAGAGTTGTGTCTAAATATGAGTTTGATTATCACTAAAAATGTCTTAGGTTGAAATGAAAATATCATGGTTAAAATCGTCCTAACATCTTAAAATTAAATTAAAATTTTATATTTTTTAATAAGTATTAATGTTCAACTAATTTAGATAATAAATTAACACATAAAAAAATCAACTACATCTTTGACAACCCAAGATAGAACTCCAAAGATAATTGTAAAAAATTTAAATTTAAGACTTTACTGTTGGTCAAAAAATAATCACATTATTTCGTGGCAATGTTGGACAAACAATAATAAATGTTCTCTAAAATGTAAATAATTTGGTAATGGCTAAATAAATATTTTATATTTATTATACTCATTTTTGTTTCTGAATTTATAAAGAAGATTTATATTACATTTTTTCTCCTCATATTTTGAATTTATTTGACTTATTTCTATATTTTTTCAAGTTTTAAACTAATTATTAAAATAAGGACTAAAAACTTACTATTTAAAAATAATTTAAGTAATTTTAAAGACAAAACAAGATCCGACAAAATCAGGAAGCAAATTAATTTATAAACATTTGATGAAAATTGAAAATACAAAATAAGCTGTGCAAAACAAGTTAAGAGCATGAAAAAATTTCAATAAATTTACATATGAATGTCAAAGGAAAGTATAAAAAAAACTAACCTTTTATATATTGGAAAATAACATTTTATATCTTTAATTCTTATAATTTTATTTTATTTTTAAAATTTTAGAGGTAGTATAACCATGTCCTTGGATTCAATTTAAAATGTTCTCAATGTTAATCGTATCTAAAATATTGTTTATCCCTTAAATTAGATAGTATCATAATTGATTGTTTTAGTAGATAATTAGATGAAAGTTGTAATATCATCATAAATTTGTTTGAGTAGATAATCGCTTTTATTGTTGTTAATAAGTAAATTAGTATGAAAATGTGGATACGATCTAGCTAATAGAAATAGAATAAGCATGCATGAGGCATCTCATCATCACATGACTTTGTCCCAAACAACATTATGAAAGGTACAATAATGTTGGATTGGACATTGCCTTTGCCTTTCCTTTCCTTTTTCCCCCATATGGTCCCAACTCTTCAAGATTTGCTTCTAATTTCTTGGTCCCATCGTATCATAACATTAGATTTCTTCCAATCCCAAAAGAAATAACACTATTACCCTCCCTTGCCCCCACTCTATTTCATTATTTGTCACATCTTATACTATACATTTCGTCACTCATAAATAGGAGCTTAAGTTAAAAGATTGATATATCTCATATTCGAATTAAATGAATGTCACGACGATGAGATAGTGTGCTAATCCATTGTAAAAAAATAATCCGCCAAGAAAAGAAAATGATCTTCAAAATATTTTGTTAATTTGATGCAGAGTTTATTAATCCAAAAAAAAATGAAAAGATGGCATGTGTAACATTTAAAATGAGTAATGTAGATATTGGGATAATATCATAGTTGTTATTATTATTATGAACCCTAGATATTATAAACATTGTTTGAATCATAGTTTGATAAAATAGACATCACATATAGTAAGGAAACATGCAATCAATACCATATTAATTTACTTTCTCAATAATTCTAACAACATTAATAGCTATACAATTAATAAATGACTTTATTTCATTTTCTTAGCCATGTGACCAGTATTGTTAGTTTTATTGTTTCATGGATCTAATGCTAAAATAATGTTGCTGGCATGCACTATCATTAATATTAGTTGTTAAATAAGTCTATTATTTAAATTAAATTCATTAAAATCTTGAGTTTATTCTTAAAATTTTATTTTAAGATTATCGAATAATCTAACGAGTCTGATTTAGATAAACTCACAAATTAGTTAAGCTCTTACGATTTTAAATTTTTGATGGTAAACTTTTATTAATTTATAACTCATTAGAGTAGCTCAAGTGTCAAGAATCGGTTCCTAAAAGATCAAGTGACATGAATTCGATTAATTATCACATGAATTCGATTAATTATCACTTAAAATGCATTAAGATTAAGTGTATGATATTATTGTGAGAAATCGTGCTACCTTTCAAAATTTTAAAAAATAGTAATTTAAATATAAAAGTGAATTTATATTTATAATTCAAATAAATGAACTCATTTATATATAATTGATTTTGTAAACACGTTTTTTTAATTTAATTTAATTATTATTATTATTTATAATTAATTTAACATCAATCTTACATATTAAAAAAATAAAAATCCAGACGAGCTTTCACAATGACCAGAGCTTACATTCCATATAATCGTTTGAGTTTTAATTATTAGATTATCTTTAATATTAATATTTATGAGTCAGATAATAAATTAAAGACATGCCTTCTAATTTCTATTGTCTGAAGCGGATTGATATTATAATCTTTACTAGTTTTAATTATTAGATTATCTTTAATATCAATATTTACTAGCTAGTCATATTATAAATTAAAGGCATATATATACCTTTAATTGTCTGAAGCGGATTGATATTATAGTATTATTAGAAATATTTTAAAATAAAAAATAATTAATTATGTCATCATTGAAATCTAAAAGATCTATGTGAAATTTGTTTTTAAGGGTTAAATCACGAAAACCTCTTATATAACTTGGAATGAGAACATTGATTTTGACCCTTACTTTTTTATAATAAAACGAGGAGTAATAGGAGAAATTAATTAAAGAGACGGGATAAGGAATAACATGTGTTATCGTATTATTCGCTGAAAAAATGAAAAATATAAAGAGATATTGGAAAAAAAAATATTATTTTTTCAGCTAATTAGATTGTATCACGTTATTCTCTTACATATTCCCTCTTTCAAATTCTACAAACAAATGACTCGATGTAATCATTGATATAAAATCATATGTAAATTGGTTAAAAATCAATTCTCGAGATATCGCACAATACTATATATATATATATATATAAATTATATCATATAAAACATAAAAGCGTACAATTGATTGTGATCCTTGATAATAAAACTTGTGGCAAAAGACCAAAAGTAAATGATTCTATGTAAAATGAAACATGTGAATGGTAGCATAAAAATGACACCCTGTTGACACAAACAAACAATTAGATGGACCTAATTAACAATGTCTTCTTCTTCTTTGGGCATTCATTGGATTCGATGTAATAAAGTAGAAAGACATTTAGAAGTGGGGGTTGATTCAAATCTCTATTAATAAATGAAATTTTGCAAAGTGGAAAGATCTTCCAATATGGTTAACAAATTATAAAGTGAAGCAAATATGAAAGGAAGAATAAGATAAAAAGTAAAGTAAATTTAAATTAAACAAATCTTCAACTGTAATTATTATATGTAGACCAACAAATTTCCTTCAACTTAATAACTTTTTATTTGTTTATTTACAACTTAGGTTGACTTTTTGTTTTCATTTTTTTTAATATAAAAAGAACAAGAAAGGTGATTCATGACAACACAGATTCGAGCAAAAAAAAAGTCAGTGAAAAACAAATAAGAGATATGAAATTAAAGTTATTAGCAAATTGTGTAAATTATCAATTATGATGTTGTTTTGTTATAATTGTAAAGATAAAAGTACAAATTATATTGAATTATCACTTAAAAGAGTTATTTTATACCTATATTGATTTTGCTACCATATAAATATTCAATCCCTTACAAGTTTCTTTCAAATTTTTGCGTTCATTCAATTTTTTCTTATTCTTTCACTTATAATTTGTTATTGTTAGTAAGTGTTACAATAAACAATGATGACTACAACATGTGCCAATTTGAGTGGAGAGGTGTTTACATTATTAATTGAACACTAACTCACTCACGTAATTAAAATGTTTGGTGTAATTTTTTATTATTTATATATCTTATTTGTTTAGTTTTTTTGGTATTTATGATTTTGCTTTAATCTAATACAAAAAAAGACAAATAGAGATTGATTTTTAGGAGATTAATATAACTTATTATAAGAGAGATCTTACTAATTCACATAGCAAAAAAACAAGATCTTTAAGATAAGGTTGTCCCCTAATTAAGATAAGATTTAGATATGATCAATTAAAGCAATATATTGATGCGAATTTCGTCCTTAACAAAAGTGACAAAGGAATTCGATGTTATTATAATTAAAAAAAAAATGGTTGAATTAGCCAAAAATAGAAATCCATATCAAGAAGGTAAGATTAATTAATTAGGTCACGGTGGGGGTCCATATATATATTAAACAAGTAATTAAACCTATTAAATTAGTCAAGCTACCTACCTTATTAACAACCTTATCTTTTTCATTAATTCTTACGCTAATATCGATCTCAACAACTTCGATTTCCCATACCACATGAAATGATTCTCATCATTTTTTTAATAAATTTATTTAATTTTAGTCAAAATAATAGAAACATGCACCAATCTTACTCTTACCATCGTTGATCAATAATTCATTAATATTAATTCATTATAGTTATATATATACTGAAATTTTAAAAGTGAAAACATTTCATTAATTCTCAAACAATTTTGGATAGACCCAAGTTGTCCATAGGGCGAGGGGAATTAACGGGTTCCATCTAATTAAAATTATCTTTTCTAAGATGGTTTAAATAAAACGACGAAAAATGATATAAAAATAAAAAATAAAATAAAATAACGTTACTCAATAGGTTATTGAGCTTATAAGTTCTCTAGAAGAACAATTAACTCTTCGACGGACTTTACCGACTTTCCAGAATGAATATTCCGGAAAACGTTATAACATTATAAATGATACGCATCCGGCGATTACGATAATTGAAAATTCGACGAATTTTCTCCAATCAGATAGTTTACCAAAAAAATAATTTAGATGGTAACTTAATTATGTAGGCCTATCATGTCAGTTGTATGAATCCAAACTTCTCAGTAACTACCTAAAGACTCAGGTATCACTCAATTAATCATAATAATGTTCTACAAAAACTTTATATACTAGTCACCATCGATATTGGAAAAGTATGTGAATTGTCAATTCAATCTTCTCGTTACACGTAACATTAAAAATAAACCAACGATATAATAATATATATTTTAAAAAAACTCTTAAACAATACCAAGAAAAATAAGCATATTTTAAAAAAAAAAACCTAACTATGTTAGTGCACCGTAAGGACATCTTGGTATGAATGCATAAATAAGGATAGAGAAAAAATTCTACCAGTTTTCTTAAATTTGTGTAGTTGCCTA
Organism: Impatiens glandulifera; assembly: GCF_907164915.1. Taxonomy (NCBI): domain Eukaryota; kingdom Viridiplantae; phylum Streptophyta; class Magnoliopsida; order Ericales; family Balsaminaceae; genus Impatiens; species Impatiens glandulifera. Next base: position 30,259,787 of record NC_061862.1, on the reverse strand, counting down.
TTTTATTTTTATTTTATTTTAAACTTAATTATATGTAATTACAAGTGCAATAAATAATGGACATGTTTGAAAATACCTAAATATTTGAATAAAATTGAGATTGACTAAATAAATATTATTAAATTTATTAATATACACATACTTAAAATATATTTTAGAAATTATTATTTAAATAATATCTTAATAATTTTTTTTTTCAAACCCAAACTAACTAAGGTAAGAATTGATGTGTTTTCAAATATGATCAATATAATTATTACTTTGAAAATAATAATAATGAATTAAAGTTTTCATTATTAATTATTATGATCTTAAAAATTCAAAGAATATATATATATATAGTCTTTTTTTTTAGACACAAAATAATTGTTTGTTCATTAAGATTATTTAAATAATTGAGAAGTTGAGACGTCTTTTTTATAATGCATTTAGTGAAAGTTATACACTTAAAGCAACACAATAAATTAATATAAATTAAGTTTTGACATTAATTAACACAAGTTTAAAATAAAATTACTATGAACAATGTAATATAATTAATTGGTCAAAGTGCTTAAAAAATTATTTACTTGATATTAATATTAATTCATTATTTTTCTAGTATATTTTATTTTATTTATATAATATTTTTAAACTGTAGGATCTCAAAATTTTTACTCAATGTCCCAATTTTATACACATTGTTTTCAAAAGAAATTACATTATTGTTGGATTTTTTCGATAATTTTAATTTTTGTAAAATTTTTAAATTATTTAATATTTAGATTTTTATTTAGTTATTTTAGTTTTATAGATGTTATTTTGTATTATTTATAAATTAATTTTTTATATGTAATTTTTTATTTGAATTAATGATAATTTTTTTTAAATGGTGACAAATTAAATTAGTATATATAGTTTTAGAAATTAGAAGTTGTAACTAAAACTGATAAGAAAGATAGTTAGTTTGAAATCAGCTATAATTTCATAGGATATTAATTTTGTATTCTCTTTTAAGTGTCTTGACTCTTGATTTACCTTTTTTATTCATTTTATTTTGTTATTTATGTCGATTTAAAACAAAAATCCAAGAAATAGCAATCAAGTTTTAAAACTTAACAATGTTAATTTTTAAAGTTAATCATGAATTGATTTTCAACTTTTCACATGAAGCAATATGTATTTAAAGAAATACTATGAGAATTTGATAATTTAGAGATGAAACTACTTGCTATCCTTCATTTTATCAAGGGAAAATTACCTGGGCGGCCCTTAAACTATTTCAATCGCTCACTTTTGGCCCTCAAATTAATTTTTGAAACAAATCGCCCCTTCAACTTTTATAAAAGTCACCAGTGGCCCTTCCGTCAACATTTTGATTAAACCTAACGGTTTAAGTTTAAAATATTATTTTTTATATATTATCTTTAATCTTATATTTTATATTTATATATATAATTATTAAATCGCTTATATATAATATTATATATATATTATTATTAAATTTTATATAATTATTAATTTTTTTATATAATAAATAAATAATATATATTATTTATTTTTATCTATATATATATAATTTATATATATTATCTTTAACTAATTTATATATAATATTTATATAATATATATTTTAAAAAATAATTTAAGTGTTAAAAGTATTTGAGTAGCGATTTAATAATTATATAAAAGATTTAATAATATATATATATATATATATATAATATTATATATAAGCGATTTAATAATTATATATATAAATATAAAATATAAGATTAAAGATAATATATAAAAAAATAATATTTTAAACTTAAACCGTTAGATTTAACTAAAAATTTGACGGAAGGGCCACTAGTGACCTTTATAAAAGTTGAAGGGGCGATTTGTTTCAAAAATTAGTTTGAGGGCCAAAAGTGAGCGATTGAGATAGTTCGAGGGCCGCCCAGGTAATTTGCCCTTTTATCAATGTTGATTGTCTTTTTTTAAAGAGGTTGAATTTCATATTATATCATCATAAAAAATAATTGACTTTTGAACTTTAAAATAATTTAGGTCAAAAGATATTATTTTAAAAAAATGTCCACAAAAATGAGAAAAGAAAATGAAGGTACGAATACGATTGATCATTCAAAAATAGTTGACCTAATTAACCGGGTTTAGGTTAGTTGACCTGTCCAAATGATTCAAGAATCATATTTCATGAAGATTTGTTAGCTGTTATATATGTCTTAATTTCTTTGTTTTTATTTTTGTTAATATAGTCAAAATTTATTTTTATTTTCTTAGTTTAGGTTTTAAAACTATTCTTAATTACTCTAATAATTGGTCACAGTTGCATACACGACCTATTGGGTTTTAATAGTTTTTTTTAAAACACCCCCTTAGTCTAATTAATTATCCCACGATCTAATTCAACATTTTTATCTTCTCCATACTCCATGTGTGATTGCATATAAGATATATATTTTATTGGTGATTTCTCATACAGATATAATAGTTCGAATAATAATATTAATAGATCATTATAGTATGATTTTCGAGACTATCATTTGAGAATGTTGATCAAGTGACTTTATTGGCGTTCAACTCGATCTATAATTATTTGTGAATTCGATTGTAATTGAATTTCTAGCGATTCTCATTTAGAATAAAGTGTATTATCGCATAATATATATTTTTTTTATGTTAACATACTTAATTTGTTTTAGTTTCTTTATGTGTTGTATTACAAACACCTTGCTTTAATTTTGAGTTTTGCTTTAATTTGAAGACGGTTGATAGTGGATTTTAATGATTTTTTTCTTATAAATCTTCTAAAGAAAAAGAATAGAAGAAAAATGAGTCTTCTAAAAACGTTGATAATAACTAAAAGAAATATTTTATAAATAGTGACCACCTCCATCACTCTACGGATAGAACAATCTCCTCAATCATCTCACTTACGATTTACACATCGCTATTAAAAAAAAATTAGGCTCGTTCAAAATATATTTTTAAAAAGTCTCCTAGATAACATTAATAGTTTTAATTCTTCGTGTAAACTATAAGTGGACATTATTATGTGTGGAGAACAAACAGTATTTGTAAATTTTGGAAGTTACTTGCACCTTCATTCAAACTTCATTTGTCATTTCGTCATTTTGATAACAGTTAAATTTGGTTTATATGAGCATGAAAAGTGGGGGATGAATTGAATGGTCCCAATTCCTATAATGCCAAAAAGATTTGGTGGTTGAAAGCAATGAGATTCTTCCTTTGGATGGAAGCCTTTTAAATCATGATTCTTGCCAGTTATTATGGATCAGGTCTCCTTTCCCATTTAGACTATTATGCGAACCAAATCACAAACCTACATGTTCTTGTTTCGATCATAACATTGAAACATGTTATAATCACGATTATACGATGTTTAAATGCCTCAAGCATGTTTGAAGCCAGCGATTGTGCATGATTATATATGAGAATTCCAAGATAGAGTAAGCTAGAGTATTTTATTTAATTTTTAAAAATTAAATTCATTTGCATTCATTCATTGTACCTCAAAAATAGGAGACTGTCTCAAGAATTTGAATAATTAGTTATAAATATATAGTTGTCAATAAATAATATGTTAAAAGTTGGTGCTTAATGATAATTTGAGGAAGACAAAAGGAAACAATTAAGAAGGGTCCCAGTCTTTTGATATTGGATTAGGAAATCTTGTGTCCTTAAAGACAATTTATTGGGGGCATGTGGTGTTGTCTCTTTGACCTCTCCTAAGGGCGCCTCTTACTTATTTTATTTATAACAATTAATACTATATAATATTATATAATAATGGTTAATGGTTAATGGTTGGCATTGAGTACTCCACGGGTCGGGTTAATCTTGGGTTGACCTATTTAAAAAAAAAATGATCAATGAAATAATATTAAATGAAAGACATTTAAACATAAACTAATTAAAACCTAGAAAAATTAAAATCATGAAAGACAATTCAATGAAAAAAAATACAAAAGATGTACAAAGATCTTCAATAGGAGTGATGCCCGATTTTACGGATATTCTATATCAATAACGTCGTAATAATATCTTTATGGATATAAGCATGACACAAAAACCATCACGGAAATTGTTATCATTTTTTTTCAACCTGTTAGTTCATCTTAAAATAATAATTAAGATAATATTATTAATAATGG